>NC_135856.1:28415091-28690091 GCF_031162955.1 Sander vitreus | reverse complement strand
CAACAATCTGTACCCAGGGACGCCTGAATGATTTTAGTAACCATGTTTTCATACCTTAATGGTAAACAAGTCAATGTTCTAAAAACATAGCTTATTCCTGTAAGAGCAACAACTACTACAAAGGTAATTCATGACAGCCTGCTATTTAAAAAAAAAAAAAGAAGGTTGAAATGAATAAATAAATTATATAAATGATTTAATCCTGTGATATTTGTGCAGCCTTAGTGGGTAGAGCATACAACATTAACTGTGTCTGTTAATGTCCAAATATCAAGACAGAAACCATGCTAAATCACATTCATGTCTATGAACAGTCTCTCTTAATCTTTTATTTAAACAATGTTTTGTTTTTTCAGTAATAAAATTATTAACAAGGACCCCCCCCCCCCCATCCCACAACAAAATCTCTCTTAACATCTGCCATATTACAAAAGCCAAAAAACAAACCATATGAACGCATCATACGCACAGAACAATGGCACCTCCAACAAAGCGACGATATGCACAAATTGAAAAACAAACAAGAATTTTACCCTCCAAGACAATATTTTTTCTTTTATAAATTGGTAAAATGGTTTCCAAATGTTTTCATACACCCCCAATTAGTTATTTAGAAATATACGTTAATCTGTCTCTCTTTATCTTGCCTATTTCTCAGATAAAAAGGTTTACAGACTGCTCACCTGCAAAACTAAGAATCCCGTTATAAAATGTACACTGTGAATATAGAAAGACCAAAGACCCACAGTTTCTTTGGCCTTGGTCTGGGTTAAATCATTTGAATATGAGAACGTAAGCCAAGTGGAAACCAAAGAAAGTTTTCCTCTTTGCTCAAGAGAAACCGCTCCTGTGTCCTGAAGAAAAACAACTGCGAAAGTAAGACGAGAGAGAACGTGCAAGACAAAAAGATGTCAGAAATGAATAATGTAATGTCCTTTGTAGATAAGTGAAAGGAAAGGAAATAATGAAGGGAGAGTTGTAAAGCTTGAACTAGCCTGGACTAGTAGTAACTGTCTGAGCCAGTGAAGTAGGCTGAAATTACAACTTAATTAAAACTCCAATTTAGGCTAAGACTGAGAACGTTGGTGAGACAGTGAAGAAGTGTACGTATGTGCAGTAGGTGTGCATGCTTGTTAGGGAGAGACCGCAGAGATCAAAAGTAATAGGCGCAGGTGTACTGTATGCACTGGATGGATACCAGAGGAGAAAAAAAAAAGGGAAGGGGAGATAGAAGAAGAGGAGGAGAGAGGGGGAGAGTGGCCTAAGGCTGGGAGACAAAGTGGCTGCAGCCCACATAATGTAATCTAGGCTTCCTAGAAGTACTGCACACTTGTCAAGGCTAAGGTCAAATGCCTGACATTATCAAGACACAACAAAGACACTGCTATCAGTCGCTTTACTGTATCCTTCTATCTGCCGTGCCTACACTGTGTATGGGCATGTGTGAGCGTCTCTGCACACAGGTGTGTGTGTGTGTGTGTGTGTGCACGCATGCCTATACGTCTGTGTGTTTAAGGAGGCAAAAGATTATTTTGATCCTGGGCTCAGTGTGATAGGGAAATTACGCAATAGCATATGTAATAGTGACGTATGTAAAATTCAACAGCTGCTACACACACACACACACACACACACACACACACACACGCTTCTTCACACTTAAGGTGACAATTATGTTCCGTTTTTTAAGCAGGTAATCTATTGCGGCAGACGGCAGACACATTCAAGTTCATGATGGTCTGCGAATAATGATTTGTGATATGAAGACAAAACGCTTCTTCACACTTAAGGTGACAATTATGTTCCGTTTTTTAAGCAGGTAATCTATTGCGGCAGACGGCAGACACATTCAAGTTCATGATGGTCTGCGAATAATGATTTGTGATATGAAGACAAAACGACAAGGAACACAATTGACGCCGAGTATGAGGTATCGCCGTAGGGAGTATGTTCATCTACATCTTTCACTCAGCCTCCCTTCTTTCCTCCCGTTGTAAAAGCCTCTCTCTCTTTGTTTCATTTATTCACTCACTCCATAACTCTCCTGTTCTGCCACTCTTATGTTACTCTGAAGTGGTGGAAAGAGGGAGGGAGAGAGAGAGAGATGCAGATAGTGGGAGGGGGAGGCATGGAGACAGAAAAGAGGGAGGGAGAGTATGTGGGGGAGGGTAGCACTGCAATCTCTGGCAGAGATAGCTGTGACGCACTATTACACACGCACGCACACACACACACACACACACACACACACACACGGAGTGCTGTGGCATTCAGAGGACCAGGGTGGGTGGGGGGGAACGAAGAGATAATGTAGCCCAGGAGTAGAGCACTTGTCTGTGCCACACAAAGAGAATGTTGCCCCTACTTTCAAGTCAAACCTGGATGTAGAGAACAGGAAGGAAGCAGGAATGAAGACGTTTTGATTTGCTGTGTGAGCAGACAGATAGTCATTGAGACACACACACCTAATGTTAGGGGAGACTTTGAGATTAAGAAACGGCTGTGCAAACGGATTCCCTGAGTCAGACACACACAAACACACATCTATACACACCGTTTCCTGTCTCCCGCCTGTAACTGCGGGTGGAGACGGGTAGAAACAGGAAGGAAGTCCAATCTGAACTTCCTCCCGCAGTCACACCCACCCCAACGACATAGCATGGCACGTTATCCTTCTGACACACACACACACACACACACACACACACTCCAGGTTTCTCACCGATAGTGCGGCGTAGCTCCTCACACTGGCTGATGTGGGGGAGTTTTAGCATCTCCTTCCATTTCTTACTGCGACCATTCCTCTTCCCTCCTCCACCTAAGAGACACACAGAGAGATTCAAATCAGCCCATCAATCCTTAGTCGCTGTTTCAACATTGCAGTTGGAGTCTTTGGTCCAATAGTTGGCATTTTCTACACAAGAACAAGAGGACAACCGGTCTAGTGTGGATGTGTGTGCAGTATGTTGACCAGGCAGCGACCAGAGGCAGGGACAGCTGCTTCATCTCACCAGTCGCCTCTATGCATCGTGACTGAGCATGTGCTGAAGAATGTCGACAGTTTCAAAGATCATGAGACACACACACACACACACACACACACACACACACACACACACACTCTTAGTGGTGGACTGTAACAAAGTACATTTATTCAAGTACTGTACTTGAGTAAAAATTTTAGGTACTTGTACTTTACTTATCTTTTCCTTTCATGCCACTTTCTACTCCACTACATTTCAGAGAGAAATATTGTACTTTTATACTCCATTACATTAATCTGACAGCTTTAGTTACTAGTTACTCTACAAATTAAGATTTTTGCACACAAAACACATATCATTTTTAAAATGTGTTATAATTTTACCTAACAATATATAGGCCTACAAGTACAGCTGAAATGATAAGCTAATTAAAGGGGTGATAGAATGATTATATAGGGTATTTTACACTGTTCCTTAAGGTCTCCTAATAGGGGATGTAACATTGGTTGGGCTGAAAATTGCCCGAATGCTATTTTATTAGGTCCTTAACTACCCTGTGAATATGGCTCTATTTGGAACAAGAGCTTTTCTTCCAAATATGGTATGCTCATGAATATTTAGATGAGCTGCGCGCTGATTGGTTTGAGCGAACCACATAGAAACACATCGGAGACGAGACAGCAGGTCTCATATTTCAGACTCTGCAAAGTTATACATTGTTTGTCGGGCTATTTCGTTATTAAATTCACTTCTGAGACTTTTGTTAAGCAAGAAATCAACTCTATAAAGCTCAAATATGGGCCGTTTTACGAAAATTGATGGCTAATTTCAAATTTGGTAAAACGTGTCAGACTTTAGCTAGGAGCTCCACACAGTCTGACGAGAAAGTGGCAACCTCCATACCCAGTGAAAGTCACCGTTTCCCTGGGTACTGGACTACTGGAATACTTTGGGCTACCCGGAGCTCCACGGAGCTCTGGGTAGCTAGGTCTTATAAAGCTAACTATGGTGTCCGATTTCAATTTAATGCATTTTTGTGAACATTAGGGATTTCGTTAGCTGCTACTGTCCCTTCAATCCTATGGGTAAAGATCGCGGCTAGCTGCAAGGCCTGGAGCGCCATCAGGGCCTCGGCATTTTGTAGTCCAGTTACCCAGAAACGGTGACTTTGCGCGGGTATGGAGCGCCGCAGGCTTCCTTTCGTGACGGAGATCCAGCTAGCTCACAGCGAGTCTATGAAGTAGGACACACCGGGCGGCGAGGCAGCACCGGCCGCTGTCACGTTAGCCTGCTGAGCTCCTGCTGAACTGCGACACACAGTCGGACAAAATTTGCAATTAGACATCAATTTTCGTAAAACGGCCCATATTTGACCTCTACATAGTCGATTTCTCGCATTAAAAAGTCTAAAATAGCAGATTAACAATGTTTACAATGTCTGAGATCTGCGCGACCTATTCAGAAGACTAAGCTGACCTCAGATCAGAGGTGTAGCCTACGTAAATGTTTGGGCGTGACAAAGATAGAGACTAGAGCCAAATGAGGAGGAGCCGCCGAGTTGATGTCAACTAGGCGGCTCGTTGAGATTTGCCCGTTTTCAGAGGCAGTTTCAAATTGTGAGATTTGCAGAGGAAAGAGGTGTCAATGGGATTTTGAGCTTCTATGTATGTCCTAGTTACCCACTAAACTGTCACTATTCAACGATGACACGGTAAAAATCGGTTTTGCATTCTATCACCCCTTTAAACACTAAGTTGATTGACAGAACGGTTTCTAAAATGTGAGGGTTTTTTTGTTGTTGCATTGAGTACTTTTACTTTTAATACTTTTGTACTTTTTAGTAAATTTTCCTGATGATACTTATATACCATTACTTAAGTAACATTTTCATTGCAGGGCTTTTACTTAGAGTATTCTTTCAGTGTGGAATTATTAGACCTACTTGTACTTAAGTAAAGGATCTGAATACTTCTTCCACCACTGGTGTGTGTTAAGTGTGTGGAGTGAACTGAGGTATTTACTACTTGGAGGATGGACAGAGTACTTAGGATAGTATTCTGAGGAGATGCTGCTTTGATTTGAAAAAACTAGCAGCTAACACAAATAGCAAAAATGTACAGAGACAAGAGGAAAGCTTATAGTGGTATCAACCTGCATGTGTGTGTCGAAACTGATTTTTCTGGTTAAAACAACACATTGTGCTGGTTATAACTTCTCAATTATGAGAATTTGCTTACTTTTGTGCGTTTTTATTCATGGTCAGACGAAATGAGCTTTGAAGGCAGTTTAGAAATAAGTACATAGATGCAATATGAAAGGAAGGGTTGTCACATCGCTATCACTTTCCATCGTTTTTATCTAATTGCTGCACTATTTACAATAGGCATGGATACACCAAGTGCACTTTTATTTTTTATTTGTGAAGATTTTCACTCTATTCTTCTAACTTGTTCCTGGGTTGTTGTTGTTTTGTTTAAAAAAATAAATAAAAAAAAGGCAGTCTACCTCTTCAGTGGTTTCGATTTATTTTGGTAAAAAAAGAAAATGAGTGAGGGAGTCAGATTAAAAAGGACAATTCGTTTTTTGTCCTTTAAGGCAGACAGCCCTCGCTGCAGATACACATCTGTGGACCCAGAGTCATTGGATTGATGTTTTTCTCATTACTTCAATTCCATTTATTTATTTTTTAAACATAGAGTAAACAACCTAGCCTGAGCTGGAGTGAACCATGTAGACTGTGACGGTTTGAGGATGACAGAGAGGGAAATTCTCTGCCCCGAAGTTCACCAGACACCAGCTGGTCCGGCAGTGACATGTGACAGCTTCAACACAAATACATACGGGGGGGGGGGCGTGTCACTATGGTCAGCTGCAAAACAACACCTTCCCAACACACACAAGCATACTGTATGTACAGTGTGCATGCTCTCACCTCTACAATAACATCCCCAACCCTTTTATACCACTAACACATCACTTCTTTTTTTTTTTTTTAACCAATCATCACAGTCTTATGTTCACAGTGAAGAATAACAACCACAAACATACTAATAAGGATGGTATCACCATCAGCACTACAAGCCGTAGTCATAACTTATTTGGACAAGCAGTGGTAGCATACACATTAAAAAAAGCAACCCTCTCTTTTTATTACTACTGTGTCAGGCTTTGAATAGCTTGACAGGAGCGTTATGAGCAGCAACTTGTTAAGGCTTATAAGATCCTACTGGTCTCAGGTTGTAGACGTCGACAGGCATGTTGACAGACCAGTTGTGGGGCTGCAGGGGACGCACACACGCACACAGATATAGAAATACAAGCACATGCACAAAGATGTACTCTGAAGACACTGTTGCAGGTAAAGGAAACAAAATTAAAAAAAATAACAGCAAAGATAAATGTTGGAGTTATATGGTGGATTTACACACTGTCTGATGACAGCAAGTTGCACATTGCTGGTTATATTGCAGAAGAAAGCCGTGCACAGACTTGAGCCAAAAACACAGAATGATTGACGATTACAGTCAAACCAGCGCAACAACCAGAAACAAATAGTCAGAGATTAACTTCTTCCCTGTCAGAAGCTGAGGAAAATGTAAGTGTTGATACATGTAGTGCCAATAAAAGGTTGAAAGTGACAACGCTTGTATACTGTACAAAAGACATGAGTGCGAGAAATGTGACCTAAACTTGGGGTCAGAAGGACAAAAGAGAGAAGGAAATAGCGAATAATTGAGGTATGCTATAAAATGGACAAAAGATACTGACAAGGAAAGAAAGACAGGGATTTTAATGGCAAGCTATGAAAGCGCGAGCGTGTGTGTGTGTGTGTGTGTGTGCGCGAGTGCACGTGTCTGTCGGAGCTGGCTGGGCCACCCCACCCTGTTTAATGTCACTCTGACGTCAAAGCCATGTGTGCAAGCCCTTAATGCAGACAGGATGGAGCAAGTATTTATTTAACTTTGGTTCTCCCCTCTGAGAGAACGGGGCCCTCCATAAACACCGACTTCAGAGCAGTTTCGCTCATTCATAGCCGAGCCCAACAGCCAGCGCTGAGATCATCGCGCAGGATCTCGGGGCCAGGTCTGCGCATGTGCAGAAGTGACCAGATTCAAAAGTTGGAACATGTTGGGAATGACTGATGTCAAACCAGGAGACATGCTGCTCAACTACAAGGATGCACATTCCTTTCCTTAAAAGATTTATATAAAACAGCAAGGTCATCCTGGACCCAAAACTTGGCCTCACATCATCCCCCTTCTCTCCATTTCCCCATGTTTCCTACCACTCTCTGCTGTCAAATACCAACAAAAAAAATGCCATAAACAGCTTTGGCCACAGATGAATGGATGACCCATTACAGCTGCTTTAAAACAACTTGAGGTAACCAAAGTCCTCTTCATTCAACTGTGTTATGTATTAAAGGGGACAAAAGGTGGCACCAATGGAAAGCATTTATGTTGCATTAACGTTAACATTTTTGAAAGTCACTGAGCAATTACTATCCATCACCTCCATCACACTTGCAGCACTTCTTACAGTAGTAGTAGTAGTAGTACAGTGTTATTTACTTTGTGTGTATTTTGGTGTGTTTCCTCCATTTTCACGTCTGACAGGTTTGATGTATTTAAGCAATGGGAGTCTGGGAAAGGCCAAGAGTATTTTCATGCGGTTTTTATTTGTATGTCTGTCTGTGGAATGAGCTATGAGTGCATTAATGAATGTTACATTCATGTGTACTCTTCTGTCTCGGCTCTCTCTCCTCCCCCGTGATCAGTTGCTGTTTATGCTTTTAATGCATGTGCAGGCCAAAAACGGTCCAAAACCATCCCAAATATGCTCCTCTCTCTGTTCTTCCCTTCCTCTCTCTTTCATCTCAAGTAGGAGAAGGAGCCAAACTGGAGGTCACACAGTAGACTGTAGCATAATCTCTGGGTGAACTAGCAAAGGCACTTGCGTCGGGCTTTGCGCTGCGCCGGGTGCAAGATAGGGCCCATATCCTATCAGCAGCATATATCCTGGCTGACAAGTCACAACAATATGCGATATACTAAATATCTTTGGGTTTTGGACTGTTGGACAGAGAAAACAAGACATTTTAAAAAGCCATCATGACCTCTGGGAACTTGTGGTGGACATTTTTCACAATTTGCTATTGTTACTATGTGGCACATATAAAGTATGAATACATAAAGCGAGTATTTGCACCCATAATCAGAGAATAAATGGTCATTCTGTGAAAATTAAAGATATAGCTGTGATAAAACTACATCACTGGCAACTTCTTCTGCTGCGATTCCCAGCTTTTTCAGATGTTACCATGAACACAGAGCCGTGCGGCGCTGCTGTCTTCACAACTCGTCTTCATTTTGCATCGCCATATGGGAGAAGCCGCTCACCCATCTGATGAACACATGTCACATGCCGACACTCGGAATAACAGACACAAGGCCAGAAAACCAAGCTCGTCTGTGACAGATAACAGAACGACCACGGCAGCAAGCAGCCAGTATTTACATCTTCACACAATCCGCTTCGGGCAGTTCAGCTACACACTTGTACACAGTGACTTAGTGCAAGAAGGTTTAATTCCTTGAACCCTGACTTTTATAAAAAAAAAAAGAAAAAAAAAAAAAGCATGGAGGTTAAAAAGAGCAGGGTAAGTGTGCACTTAAAAATGTATTCTGAGCATAAAATGAAGAGAAAAGTAAGTGAAAAGCCAAACCTGCTGTTAAGTAACTCCACTTCATTTGGGCACCAACAGCATTTTTCGAACTTTAAAAACACTGATAACACTGTTTACCAAGTTATTTTTGGCCAACGTAATCATACCCTGAATATTTGGAACCAGCCCATACCTTGTCAGATCTGACCCCCACCCTGCAGCAGTCACATAGGTGGAGGTTCGGAATCGGACGGCTGCGGTATCCTCCCAAAAAACATGACTTAAATGGTAGGAAATGAGAGAGGGTCACACATAGTTTAGGCCCATTGTAATATGAGCATGCACACGCACATGGGCACAATGCAACCTGGCCATGATAAATGAATGGCCTGCTGCTTTCCCAGTCGCTCTCTCCCATACAGTGTGCGACTGGCTGGAGTAGCCCCTGATAAAGAAAACATTAGCTGCTAGTATCTGTGTTGCCTATTCAAAGCAAAGGCCCAGTGTTTCCATAAGGTAATCCGTCTGTATACTCGTACTGAAAGACACACATCAGCTGAGAGAGAGGGGATAAGACAAACGTGAATATCAGGCAGCACTGCTCTCCTCTAATCCACACCTCTTTCACATGCCCCCTTCCCATTTTCCTTCCAACTCTGACTTCTGCTTCTTGCTCCCTCCCCCATATAACCATTTTCTCTTTTGATATGCCTTTGTTATTCTTCATGGCCAGATCTCTCTCTCATTAGAGTAAATTCCAGGACATGACAACAGAATGAGCAGGACCGGGGGCGGTGGGGATCTCACATGCAGATCTTCACTTGAGCAGAGAAGACACACACACACACACACACACACACACACACACACACACACACACACACACACACACACACACACACACACACACACACACACACACACACACACACACACACACACACACACACACACACACACACACACACACACACATTCCAGCAGTGTGCTGTGGTGTTTTGCAAGACATTTATTTCCTCTGCCCCATCTCTCTGTGTTCAAGATATTCCATTAAATCTTGCAGAGACGTGCTTGAAAACTGACCCTTGTTTTCGCAGTGTCTTGGGGGAGAAAGGGGGGGGGGGGGGGGGGGAGGGGGACGGCGAGCGAACAGGGTGAGACTAACTTGAGCAAGACGCACAGAGTTGTAAGAGGACAGACTGAAAGGTTAATCATCTATAGGTTATCTCCAGCTGTCTCTCAGATGAAGGGCCCACCAGTTCATTTTCATGGCCACACTGAAAGAGCAGGAACACACAAAAGCAGCCTCTCCAGCACTGAGCCCTTGGGTGAGGAACACATAGCACATATTACACCTTGAAGATTATCTTTGATAAGACAACACTTTCAAGTCATATTTGAAGGCAAGACTGACATAAAATGTTACCAAGGGCAGATGCCAAAATTGTGACACTAGGAACGTTTCAAAAAAAGGCAAACTGATAAAGCATGAAGGACCTTTGATATTTAATACACTCGCTACTAGACTTTGACTCAGCCAGACCTTTTAAAAACTCTTTTTAGAGAAACCAAAATCTTTATTGGAACCATACGAACTTGTAAATACAGTCAGCCGTACACATTGTTAAATCAGGCCGACAGCTGGGTTCTCATAGGAACGACGGCCATTTAACATTTAATAAGGCAGCTGGAACAAGGTCCCTATGATGTTCACAAACTGCCACAGAAAAGTGCCTCTTCATGCTTAGTCAGCTTGCCAAGAAATTGTGCTAATGAACATCCCAGTAAGCCACCAAGCCAAGCGTCGCTGCTAGTGCCGTGCAGCATAGCTGCATACGCAACACGCTGCGCCTCGTTCTCCGCACAGCCCATTTGTGGGTGTAAAAACTGTAAAATGAGTCCCACATCAAGGGACAGTCACAAAGCAATATGTGTTATGAGCCTCAGCTGGAGGAAACACCCCTGAGTGATGACAACAAGTGTTAGCCCAGCTATGACCGCAAAACTAATAAAGCTACGCTAGCTTACGTCACAAGAAAGTGGTCTGAGAGGACCTGCTAGCCTACCATTTGAAGGGGGGTGGAGAGGAGGCAGAGAGCAGAGAGAGGTTAGAGACACCAACAGCAGAGATATGTCCTCTTAAAACTATAATGTTTAATGGCAACGCTTCCAACTTGTAAAGGCGGAAATGAATTATATAAGCAGGATTAGTGTCTACTGTTTGTCAGAGGAATGTGAGCACTGGACTGTCCACATTCTTTCCTTTTTATGAAGACAGTAGGAATTATGAAAGAAACACAGCAGAAAAAGATCAAGTGAAATTTGATTCCAGGAAGAAGGGTTGAAATGCCCTTCATGTCCAGTCACCCTTACATTAGAATATGAAAATATGCGTGGAAATGTAATATGTGGTGAACAAATGTCCATGTCCCCTTTGCATACAAGTTTGTATTAAAGAGTAATAACGCTCAGCCGTGCAACTTAATCCTGTTCTTCTCTGCCCTTTGGGTATTTTCATTGCTTCTTAGTTAGCGCTGACACATTTCTCTACCAAAGTCAGTGACGGCCACAAAATGAAGGTTCACCACTTTGTTTTTAACAGAATAGCCTTCCAAATTTTTTGGGGGGGGGATTTCATCCTACAACAGTTTTGGGGCAATGGTCAACTTTTGAGTACTGCATGTTCCTAATTCCCAGATAGAGAACGTAAAGTCACATCCTTACATTACCAGCTTTATTAAAGCTTAATTGCAGATATTTTCAAGCTGAGGTAACATAAGCAGTAGTCAGCACCTCAGGTTGGGCATTTTACAAGCTTAAATGACAAAAAAAAAAAAAAAGACCAGAATGCATTGCAGACATCCAACAGTTTGTGTTTTGACTAAGGGGCGCAACTATTCTCAACTGGAAGAACTCTTTCTGTCATGCTCTGACCATGCACACACCACTGCTCTCTACACATGGTAGGTAGGTATGTATGTATGTATGTATGTATGTATGTATGTATGATATACATATACAGACACAACTGAATGCAACTAGTAAACAGTCTCTCAAAGAGAACTGTGGGAAATGTAAATATCTAAGTGAAGTAAAAAGCATTGTCAATAAACTACACATTTACAGATATATTAATATTAGGGGGTTATTAACTGGCCTCATTTTGTTGGTATGTCCAATTTAAGAATCCCCCAGGCGCTCTAGAGCAGTCCCCTTAGGAACTACAACACCCAGATCCACCTCTTGCCTACGTGTTACATCCTAACTAAAAACAAAGCAGTATAGAATACAGTGCTTTAGTTCAAGACATTACCTTTCAGCTACTCATATAACAGACATGTTGTGCAGAAGGGCTTATGTACAACCTGCCTGTTATATGATATGTCAAGTTTAAAAACAGAGTTAAATTCTATGTTTGTTTTTTTTTATATTTAGTCAAATATCAAGCCTGATCAGAGAGAAAGAAAAATTGCAACAGTTTCACAAAATGAATTACTGTAATGTGCAGACTGCGGATATCTATATCTAACAATGACATTGGCATTCAGGGGTGGATTTGTTTTAAAGAAATTTACAACATCGGCAATGTCTTAATTATTTACACATCAAGGTTGAGATTCGGGTTAGCATCTGTTGTCAGGTCTGAAAGAGGAAAATATGCCCGATATAAAAAAATGTAGTGGCTATTCAGCACACCTTGCTTCCCTCTTGAGATACAATTGTATGAAACATATCAGTTTGTATATACAAAGGTTTCCTTTTTTTATAGGAACCATCTTTTTTTTAATGTGAAATTGACCAAAGGGGACCCTCCCATTTGGTTGTTAAAGAGCTCTGACAAATAAATGTAATGGAGGAAGGATATTTTACAGCTGAAGAGTAAACACAATTTTTCTCAACAGACTTGACACCGCCATCTGCTCCGCTATGATAGGGTGCTCTGCCAACTCAGGTGCTGAAAAGTATTGTAAACAGTGGAGTCTGCAGGACAAAGTATGATAACCCTGTTTCTAAATTATCTCAAGTGCTTTTAACTGCATTATGTACTACACGTTTTTCTGTGAATATCAGCCAATACGTGCACCATTACAGTCTAGGATTAAACAATATAAGCCGCCAAAACAGGCCCTCCAATATATCAGTCGACAGTCGGATTCTACGATCGACTGGTAAATATTGAATATCAATATTACTCAACTATGTGAAATGGGTTTGGACTGTCAATACAATTATTGAGGCGATGCTTTTGATGTTTTACTGTATGAGACTTTGTGAAAATAGTTTTTACATCCTCAAAAACTCTAGGTATTCTCACAACGCTTTCTAATATATTCTCAGGGGAGCTACAGTGATAACGTCCTCTGACTGTACAAGACTGTCACCTCATGCAACTGTCACCTCTTGCAGCTCTAAGGAAAACGAAAAATCTATGTACACTGTCTAAAAAAAAATTGTTATTTCCTTTCCACATTGCTGTACCAAATGTATACGCACACATTTCACTGAGGTGAGGTGGGGAGTGGCGGGCGCAGTGTCATCCCTACAAAACCAAGCCACTTCCCTTGACGTGTCATTTCAACTGTGACAGGCCAGACACACCCTGTCATAACTCTTCTCACTCTGGCCACCCAGTTTCACATCAGCATCAGGTGTTCGAAGGTTGACTAAAAAGTCAAAGGTTATGAGCATATCGTGACCAGAAGAAAAGGTATTCTAGGCATTTATTAATCAAAAGATAATTCTGCGATGGAGAATGCTGCATAACGTTCTATGACTGTTTATGCGCCATGCGTACTTATTAGTACGTTGGGAAATTGTCATTTCCCGTCTCCACAACGAGGTCAGAGAGTTGCAGAACAACTGATTTAATGTCTTGCTCAAGGACACGTTGGCAGGGCAAACTCTTGCTGACTCAGTGGTTTTGGACCCAGCGCATGCAGCTGCTGCTTGCAGAGGCCTTGATTCCGTGTAGCACGAAGGTGATCCAGGAGAGACTCTTGAATAAAAAAATTAAAAAAAGGCAGCTGACCTCTGATCCTCAGGAGCCGTTTTCTGTCTGGATTTGTGTGTTTAAAAAGGTGGGATTTGCTCCACAGCTCGTGACACTGCCACTGTTAACAATTGTCACTGTGACATACTGAAACACTTTGACAGCTGCAAACACCCACCTCTGGAAAGCCTAATTAAAATCAAATTAGTCTCCTGTGCACCATAAAGGGATAAATTGGGAGTGATTAGCCGTTTTAATCTGAGTGCTAATTAACACAGTGAATGGTATAGCAGGGAGAAATATAACAACAACAAAAAAAAAAACACTGACTGTACACTCAACATGTCCAACTAACAATGTTATTAAGTCAAGTTTACATCACAAATTATAAGAACATAATAGCGGGTTGGTATATCTTGATAAAGGACTCAAATAATTACTGGAAATAGCAATACATTTCCTGACAAATGACCACCTGATTAATTAACTAAATGTTTTCAGCACATACCTTACCATTGAAACTAAATAAATTAAAGTGAACTTTGGAGAAATACCAGGCCCCTTCTACTCTGTTCATGGCTCATCACTGAGAACCTTTTGGAGCCTCTGGCTGAGGACACTGACAGGTACTGAGCAGCCCGTAGATCAGGATCAGTGTTGTACAATCGCCCTCACGGGGTAACACTCATGACAAATGCCAAGCACCATTTAATTGCAGGTAAAGGAAAGCCGTATGCCTCGTAAGGAGCAGCTGAAATGGATTCACTGCTGTGAATAATCCATTTCACAGTTCGTGTTGGCGTTTACTCTTGAACTGAAACGCAGTCCGAATACAATGCAAACCATGAGCAGGGAAGGCCTCTGCATACCCACAATGAACCGCGACCCCCGAGCCATGTACGCACTGTGAGCGACTTTGCTTTCGAGCAAAATGTTATCATTTATTTTATTATGTTATACTTTTTATTAATCCCCAGTGGGGACATTTAAATTTACACGCTGTTGTTGTTGTTCGTACACACTACACACCTGGCCTGGAATACAAAATGCATTAACTTGGTCAATATCTTCTAAAGCCATAGACCCTCATATGCTGTGTCCTATCCGATTGAAAGAGAGAAAAACACAAGTGGAAATCGTTGAGCAGTAATGACACCTTTTTACCCTCCTCTGGCAGCTAATACTGTGTTGTACACCCACCCTGCGTGCGCCCACTCACTGGCTACAAAGTAGCCTCTCTGCTATCTCCTGGAAAACAGATGGATACTCGCCTCTTTTTCACCTCCAAGAGAGCTGCTGTGGGATCACCGGCCCACTGAGCAGCGTGAACACCCGGGGCTATATAACGCCTGTGCCGCCGTGGTAGGCTACATGGTGGGCCTTCATCTCCTAGTCTCCCACTGCATCCAAAACCTCCACTATAACGTTATTCCTTTCTCACAGTAGCTCCTTATCAACAGCGAAACGGCAATGCAGTGGCATATTTTTGCGTCAAATAATAGGCTTCCACACGTTCACTTTACATTCCTAATTGGGCTTTAAACGCACCAAAACCTACAATGACAGGTAAAGAGAAGCTGTACTGAGGCACAGTGCCCCACTGCGCAGCTAAATTTTGGTCCACACTCCATACCATGTAATGTGAATATCATTAAATATTAATGTTATCGTAAATTGTAAATATCCACAAAACCACTGACCAGTGCTTGTGTGAAAGATTTTGCTCGACTGCCTCTAATGCAACGCTGCGATCTAAGCGCGATGCTGCAAACACTCCCTGCGTTGTTCATCTCCAGCCTGCTGGGCCTTATGTTAACCTGCCTGGTAAATATGTGTGTTGTTAGTGTACAAACAGCTGATTTTAACGGAATATGTGTGGTGTTTGCCCGGAGACAAAGCGCTGCGCAGGGATGGGAGACAGAGAAAGCAGAAATCCCAAGGAGGACAGTCGTAAGCTCGTCCATGGCATTGAGGTAGGGGGGAAAAACACATTTTAATTTCTTATTTTTGCCGTTCAGCTGTGCTTACCTTCCCTTGCCTTCAGGAGAACCGTGTTGGCCACGATATTTTCAATCTCCATTGTCAGAATGTGAAGCCCGAGCAGTCGCGATACATTTCACTCAGCGGAAAAAGACGTTTTTTCTGATCAAACGTGCCGACAACGGTGTGGCTGCTGCACGCGCACAAGGCGAACGCGGCACTGGCGCATAGTAGGTGTTTAATAGTGGTCGTCGTTTCTCTCCATAGCAAGACGTTTTAACAAACACTACCTACGGAGCTCTATGATTACGACGGGGCTTGTTAGCATTCATAGCCTGCCTCCCTTCTCTCTCTGCCTGCCTTCCTTCCTGCTTCAGCTCCCTCCTCCTCTTCCTCCTCCTCGCCCCTCCTCTGCACAACGAACCAGCGAAAGTAGGAGGGATCAATTTACAACCAGTGCAACCACACACACACACACATTCACACACAAGCGCATTCATACATGCATGCAATTTCCTAGCCTCCTGAAAGTATGGATGGTTATGCCATTTATTGTGTGGCAGTTTTGGATTAAAACGTGCTTATGTGTGTCGTTTTCTACAAGTTTCCCTCCGGCATAATTAGTCTCCCCAACCACAGGAGCGAGGGCTTGCTGGAAACATCTAGAAAAAAAGAGATGTTTCCTTTAAGTAATTGTTTTTCTTTTTATCCAAACATGAATAAGTAAACGTGTCCTTTCCACGATGTTCTACTAGGCCTATACAGCTGTATGATGTGCTTCTGGTGTATGTGTGTATGTGTATGTTCTGGAAACATGAATGCCTTTGGCCAAAGAGACCTAATACAGACCTCTTCTTGTGTGAACAATGCTATGAGGGTTTTAAGTTGTTACATTATATGCCAGGTAGGCCTACAGCCTGGAGAAAAGAGATAACACACGGTATGCTCCTCCTCACTCCTACATTAATCTAACCCCTGGATCAACTGAGCCCACACTGGGCTGGAAGAAGTGTCCGCAAAAAGAGAAGCGAGAAGTTGTGTGCCTCTTAAGACGATGTGAAAGTTGTAATGTAATATAAATATGACATTTTGTTCATGAAAAGATTTAGAGAACCAGAAATGTGATAATTGAGAATAAACAATAGTCAGCAGTTTCACTTTTCATTCAACTACTAGGGTCATAAAGGCATTACAGGGAGGCCTGAGGCTATCTGTGGAGCAGGCAGTTGAGGGGCCGAAAGGTCAAAGGTCACCGACTTCAATCTTCACATCCTCACTGACTTTATTAACACAGAATGGGTCAAGTTACTGGATCAATCGAAACATGATCTATCTTTTTTTCATGTTTCACTGTTGACCCAGTGACAGGAACAATTAAATAACTATTTTTTTTAGGCCTTTTATTATTTTATAGGACAGCTGAAGACATGAAAAGAGAGAGAGAGAGAGAGAGAGAGGGAATGACATGCAGCAAAGGGCCACAGGTCGGAGTTGAACCCACGGCTGCTGCGTCGAAGAGTAAATCTCTGTATATGGGCGCGTGTTCTACCAGGTCAGCTACTCAGGCGCCCAATTAAATTAAATTTTTAAAAAATGACAAAGAGCTCTTTGTGAACAGGTGTGTGTGCTCTGACATGAAATCAATAATTGGTGGTAGTTTATTCTCACACCACTCTTTAGACATCCTCACCATTATCAGCTGCCAGAGAAACAGGATGCTGGTTATGGGACAGATACAACAAAGGTGCCCGTTGACATAATTAGTGATGGGCGAGGAGACCTGATCGCTGGTTAGCTATCAATTGAGGGTCATAAAGGCCATCATATCACAGGTTTGGATCTAAGGAAGTAGTATCATAGTAGTGTCATACTTAAACATCTCAATTTATCGTTACTTTCTATTTAAGGTATTTTCTCATCAGAGGCACAATTTATGGATGCAACTTGGACAAGTAGGTGCCATTTCTCTTACTATAACACCTTAGTCAGGATTATGTCAGTTTGAACACCTAAAGAAAGAGACGGTCTGTATCAACTTGATTATACACCACTGCCCATAATGATACATGGTTGCTTGTCTGGAACAACAACAAAAAATCACACTACTAGACAGATAATAGCACAGATGGTTCATGTAGAATCAATGCTGCCACCTAGTGGTGATAATGCATGAATACAGAAAGGACATTACATGCAGTCAGTCACGTCAATGATTTCTTTTTAAAAGGTTTTGACAAAAGTATACATATATTTTACACGCTGTTACATTTAGTTCTCAGGTCAGCCCTGTGTTGTGTACAGAAACTGTAATGTGTCCGCACTAATAAACATGGTCAACTGGGGTGCAGTGGTGGAATGTAACTAAGATTAGTATTTCTCACTATTTTACCAATGCATTAATGGAGATAATCATCATGAGATGAATTTATAATGACAATAATCCTTAGTTGCTGTGTTATATAAAATAGTTTAATGCACAGATACGAAGATCATCCAAATTTGTGCAGTGATATTTGATCCCCACCACCCAATCATGCAAATTATTATTCCAGGACTTTTTTCCTTAAATGTTCTGTTCTATTTTGACTTTTAGTTTCCAAGGAAACCATTAATAAGTACACAGCTTTAATCTAGACTCAGTTTAGCCTGACTTTTTTTAGAAGGGGTCCAAATCTGTATAAAATATGTTCAAAGGGAGCGCCTGGGTAGCTCACCTGGTAAAGTGTGTGCCCCATGTATAAAGGCTCAGTCCTTTCTGCAGCAGCTGCAGGTTCAATTCCAACCTGCAGCCCTTTGCTGCATGTCATCCCCCCCCCAAATAAATCAGATTAGACCACAACTTCTGTTAAAAACCTTTCAGTTACAGCTATTTTTGTGACATGACATCATGACTTTGTTTAAACATACACGCCCACTTTCTTAAGCCAAGTGGATACCAACTGGCCTACAACAACAAAATGCTATTTACACATTATTGTGTGAGTGATAATAATTTCATTACATCATTAAATATAACCTTGTTGCATATCATTCCCCAGCTTTCTGTCCTCTCTTTACTGTCCGCCCTCAGAAGAAAGGGTAAATATGAGGTCAGTTTCCTTATGAACTGTAAAAATCTGATTTAAAAAAAAAAAAAATAGACTAGATGAACCTAAACAATTTCCATAGGAAACTGCTCAGTACATCAGAGAAGAAACAAGCAATGGTCAAAATAAGAGTCTGAAACCATTAACCAATAGCCAGTAGCTTTTAACATATGATTGCTATTTTTAGTAAACTGTTCCTGATGCCAGAAGTAAAACTCAAAATATCTCTCCACCAAATTTTGATTTGTAGCTTCTCTCTCTGTTTGTAATACCGGCCACAGTTAGGACACTAGATGGTGCTGCTGACATACAAGTGTCTAACTACGCCACAAATTTACACAAACGGTCTGAGATGTTGGTTATTTGGAATTTTATCAAACTAACCACAGTAAACACTTATCTACCCCTCATATGCATATCATTCATTCATACTTCTGCATGTAGAGGGGCTTGTATTCTCTCATTGGTCGTATGTCCTATAGGCTGCCACTGCATAAAACAGGCTAAGTGAAGATGATGTGTGAATTCTGTCCCCACAAATAATTATCTTGTGTTCGTACGTAAACTATCCTTCTTAGGGAAACTCAATTTGATGACAGTTCTGAGGATCAAAGTATTCAAAGAGAAGAAGAATCTTTCCAGACATGTTCAATGTCTACAGTATGCATAACATGTTCTAATACTCAAGGAGGTTCTTTGATCATAAAGGCAAATGCCTGATTGAGTCATATTTTCTGCTAACTTTGAATATACATCACTGCAAGAGCAGATCAGTGTTTTATTTACAATTTTTGAGAACTGGTCTCCTTGTTAGTGGTACCTGTAACAACGTGGCGCCAGACTTCCATTAGTATCTCATTTAAGCTGTTAGGTGAGACAGTATATCATACGTTTACATTTCAGCAGTACCGTATATGTTCCTCTAAACCCTATAGCCTACAAGATGAAAGAAATAAAAGATGGAGGGTAGTTGGCCCTATTTTGTTTCAATAAATCATATTCACAAGTACATTTAGGATGCTGCTTGGATTTGAAACAGTATGAAAGGTTGCAGAGGTCGAATGTAACTGAGCACAGATACTTAAAGTACAGTTTTGAGCTATTTGTACTTGAGTATTTTTATGGTATGCTAGTTTAGAGTTCCTTTCCAATACATTTCAGTGGTATCCCACTTTGTGTTCCACACCATTCATTTGACAGTTATTGTTACTTTGCAAATTAAGATTGGCCTTAAACATATAGGCCTATGTATAATCAGCCTAATTGATTTAAATCCAGTGCTAGAGATTAAACTACTATGTAGTTAACTTCAACCTCAACCACCTACGTTAAAATGCTTCCTACATATTAACGTGTCAGTAGTAATATTTCAAAAAGGAGTGGTGGAATGTAACTAATACTTTCTGCTTCTACTTTAAGAGGGAAATATTGTACTTTTTACTCCACTACATTTATCTGACATATAGTTACTTTTCAGATCAATATTTTATATACAAAAGTTAGGATCAGTTCATAAAATATTTAGATTAAACTACCCAACAGTAGGTTAAATACAGTTTTTGTAGGCCTACGGGTACAGTACAGATTTTGAATGCAGGACTTTTACTTTTAGGACTTATTAGGGCCTACTTGTAACAGAGCTGTGGTATTAATACTTTTATGCAAGTTACATATGAGGTAAGTATGAGTAGACTAGGCCTATTTCTTTCACAACTGAAAAAAAGGTGCGTCTCTAACTGAATATTATCAAGTTTTCAGATTGCATTGTTAATATGTGATGAAACGAGCGGCTGTTTCCTGGCTCTCTGAGTGTTTTCACGTGACCACTCTGTAGAACCCGTGCGCCTCTCTGAAGCAGGCAGCGACAGACACTGAAAGCAAAAGGCAACACCGCAGTTCCAAGCTCAGTAGTTTACCGAATTACTTCAATAGGCTATAGTTAGAGTCGACGCTTGTCATTTTCGATTATGTTTTCATTCGGGGAGAAAATAGAGTTTCTCATAGGAAACCCCTTTTCAACGCCCGTCGGTCAGAGAATCGGTAAGTCGCAGTTGCTTTTGAAACTATGGGCTACTCCGAGTTGTTCACCGTTGGATTCAATTTGACATCATTTCTTTTACATGATAAATATCATGTTTCAGCACTTTATAACCACACTCAACAGGGATGTAAAACAACTTAACAACACTTTTAATTTGGATTTCCTATTCTAAAATGTTCAAAAATGAACTCCAAATTTGACATAAACATAGAAAGAAGTCTTTAGAGGCAATGACGCGACAGAGGCGGGACTCGTTTCCCTCTATCTTTCGTGCCATTGGTTGCTGCAAGTTAAGCGACACTTACGTTGGCGAATCAAGGATGCACGTTGTGTTACCTCTCACTTCCTCAATCACTGATGTGTTTCGTCAAGATACAATTTCACACCTTAGGCAAAAGCGTTACTGATGCTCTTCAGCAAGCATATGCCATGTAACACAACTTTGAAAGCAGAAGTATTTTCTCATAATGGCAACAGGTTGCTTCTTTTTGTCAGACCACTGAAAAAAACTGTAAAGCCAACACATCCAGACTTGAGGCTAGCAGCCGATGCCTGGAAAGATGTGTAATCATCAGGAGGACAGTCATGAGTAGTGAGAAAATGTTACACCACATCTCAAGCCTTCCTTCCTCTTATATCATCCACTCACTTTCTCACACACAAATGTCAGCGAGGCTTCAGCTACTTCTGAGGCGAATGAAAACAGAAGCAGCTGACAGTCACATGAAATGGAGGGAGCCGAGGAAGGAGAGAGGAGGGAGGGAGGGAGAGATGCAAGGAGTTGAAGGGAGTTACATGTGATTGAGAAAGGCAAGTGTGTGGAGCAGTGTGGGGGATGTTGGTGGAAAGGAATGAAGGGGATTTAGAGATTCATGAGGAACCAGTGAGGGATGAAGTGCAAAGAAAGCTGGCTTTGATTGCTAAATAGTTTGGAATTAAATACATGTTTGAGAGAATTATTTTTATTTCAGTCAACTTGTTACTATAAACAATGAGTTTCCTATTAAAACACTATTCTCTGACTTCACATGAGATATTTCAGCATTTGATTTTTTTGTCTGTGCTCTGGATGGGGTCTTGTTGGATAAAGGTATTGACAGGTATTTCCACCAACCAATCAGATCATTCTATGATGACATTTGTGGGTTTGTTTGCTTATGCTGTCAGTAAGAGGCCATTTTCAGGCAAATCTGATCCAACCGTGTCCACACAGTCCTCAAGAAGCAGATTTGAGGGGCTCTCAACCCAATTTTACGCATGCAGATTATGTTTTCTTTTTTTAAGTACCAAGTATTACTCAGCCTGTAAAAACTGTTGTATCACGTCTTATATGGCTCTGAAGAGCATTCTTGAAAGTCTGAGAACATGATGATTTCACCAGGATTGGCTTGCACACGGCACAACAGCCTGCTTTAAGTCTATGAAGCAACTAGCTGATGAACATAGCATTTAGCAGATAAAGAGCCCAGCGTAACATACATTTCTTGTGTAGCATAATGTGACTATGACTTGCATTTCGTTGTGCAAAAACCCTGTGTTGTAGAATGATAATACATGGACCTTGAACCTTGAAAACATTTGTCAGATGGTCAGAAACACAATGCCAAATAAATAATGATTATGCTCCATGTCTCCTGGATGCATACACAGGCAACAGTTTGCTTGCATGTTGAGAACAATAACAACTT
This sequence comes from Sander vitreus, assembly GCF_031162955.1. Taxonomy (NCBI): domain Eukaryota; kingdom Metazoa; phylum Chordata; class Actinopteri; order Perciformes; family Percidae; genus Sander; species Sander vitreus. The sequence continues at coordinate 28,667,657 of NC_135856.1, read as the reverse complement.
TATAAGGTATATGTTAATATTGTGTTTACAGCGTGTTGCTCTGCCTCCAGGTGGCCAAACATATCATGATTAATTGATAATTGATCAGTTGTTGCTTATGTAGTCACAAACAATTAGTTTTCAATAGAAACATTTATGATTTTAAAAACACATTTTCAGGTGTGTAATCTCAAGTGTCAGTACTGCAAATGCGGTGTCGATTTTTTTGCTTAAGATTCACAGAAAGCTACAAAGAAAACACCCAAAACTTTAATAAATGATCACGTGGTGATCTTATTTCCTATATGGATATACGCAAGTGTGGGCCACATATCTTATTTTTCATCTTTTCAATGTGGTGTGTTATTAATGTGAATCATGCTAGAAATGTGTATCCCTACGGTCACATTCCTCCCAGAACGATATCTGAAATACACCTGTAAAGAGTAACAGAAGAAAGTCTTCTGGTTATTGTGCATTTTTTTCTATTCCCGTATCGGTATTACTGTATAACTTTAACTTCACCTGATTCCCTCTCTGTTGACAGAGCGAGCGACCAGCGGCTCTCTGCAGGCGGAGGACTGGGGGCTCAACATGGAGATATGTGACATCATAAATGAGACGGATGAGGGGTAGGGTTGGTCAGACAAGTAACACACTTTCATCAAGAAGCCACAAACTATTCCCGTTTAGTGCATATTACCTAACCTCTCTGACTAATGAGTACACTGTACTGTATGTCGGTTTTATTTTTGCATGACATTTTACTGTATCACTTCATTTATGGTTTTGTTGTCTCCTTTTTTTATATTTCTGTGCAACTGGTTGTGACTGAATGATCTACGTGTGCTTAAGGCCAATCTAATAGTTTGCTATGCAACGCGATTTATAATGCTAAGAGGAATGTCACTTCAAGCCTGGAATGCAATGTGTTCGTAGTGGTAGTTGTATTCAGTAAAAAGATTTGTGACTTTATTGCTAGCTCTCTCTTATTATAGAGATGAGCCATAAACAAAACTACTTTAATATACCCCTTCTGCAACAGCAAAGCTTTATCTTTTTGTGTTGCTTATTTTCATTCATAAATGTCTTGTTTTTATTTTTTCTCAGGCCCAGAGATGCAGTCAAAGCTATTAAGAAGAGAATTGTAGGGAACAAGAACTTCAGAGAGATCATGTTGTCACTTACTGTGAGTAATCATCAGTAGGTGATTGTATGTAAAAGTTTGATTCATTATTTCGTGAGTTGAGGATTGAAGGGTGTGAGAGTTTAATTTGAAGGCCAGAATGGCCCTTGCCCTGATTGGCTGGTGGCCTAGATGATGTGTGAACATGAATCAACATTCAATATTGAGGCAATGTGAGAAAAAGCTTTATTGTGGAGCAACTTGCCTCACATAGATTTAATTACATTTGCACTTTTTTTTTTTTTTTTACATTGTGGACTGTATCGCTGTCGTACAGGTTCTTGAGGCCTGTGTGAAGAACTGTGGCCAACGTTTTCACATTCTTGTGGCGTCGCAGGAGTTTATTGAAGGAGTTTTGGTCCGTTCCATTCTTCCCAAACATAACCCCCCCACTGCCCTCCATGACAGGGTGCTCAGCCTCATCCAGGTAAATATGATAGAAACTGTTTGCACTAGGAATGCAACTAATGAGCATTTCCCTTATCAATTATTCTGCTCTCTCAGTTTTTTTTTTCTTTCTTCCTGACCACCCTATATAGAAGTAAAGCCAGCAAATATTCACATTTGAGAATCTGGAGCCAATGGACTTGTGAAAAAACCTAGGGCTGTCAAACGATTAATTCTTTAATCGCTGAATTTCTATAGTTAATCACAATTAATCACATGATTAAAATTCTATTATTTTGCATTTCAGAATAGTTTTTAAGTACATATTAACAATGGAAAGCAATTCTTACCAATGTAAGTACCACTTTGATTGGGAATCAAATGAATGCAAAGAAAGTGACTTTATGAACTTGACTTTAAGATTTTTATTTGTTTATTATTTATTTACTGTAAACAAAAGAAAAGTGTGTGAATCTGTCATTATTGCACAATTCCTCCATGTACCTAACTAAAAAACGACTTCACACAACGTGCATATGGCTTTCGACGTGTCTACGAGACGTCCGGGAGTTTTGGAAAATAAAAAGCACCATTCAGGATTGGGTTGCTGCCGTCTTTCTCCATCATGCCTGCCGCAGCAGGATGTGTTACGAGGAAGTATGGCAGCTTGATGATAAGTAAAGGTGCGGCAAAGGGTCAAAATAGTAGCCTAGCCCCAAAAGGCCGTTCTAGTGATTTTAGAACAGCTAAGGGGCGCTGTTAGGCACGACGCGAAGCTGAGGGAAGTGTAAAATAAATTAATAAATGGCGGCATGTGATTAAAAAAAATGAACGCGTTATGCTCGGCCCTTAATCGCATCGCGATTAACGCGTTAATGCTGACAGCCCTAGAAAAAAACCCACTGAAACAATCAATTGATGATTAAAATGATTGCAGATCAATTTTCTGTAATGTCTAGTCTGCACTCAGCTTTATTTAGTTTTATTGGAATTCTTGTTTTGCTTTCTTTAAGTGGTTTGTCTCATCTGTATTGTGAGATATTTCAGTGGTGTGTTGACGTCGTACAGCTTTCAAAGTTGACTTAAGTTGGACTCTTTAATGCCTAGGGACGTGTTTCATAGTGTTATCTTCAGTGTTCTTTGTGATTTAAATATCTTCATACATTCCTGTGCTGAAGCCAGTTGCGTGTAATCACAAACTAGCAGTAATGACAACATTAAATATAGCCTGGCTTGTAAATGCTGAAGGGCCATTCCTTTTCTGTTGTCTTGTTCTTTGGCCAGTATACTGTGTCATTGAACACTCATTTAGTTGTCAGTCATTGTCATTATGTTTCGTCACATGTTCTCCCTCCCATCCACAGTCATGGGCTGATGCGTTTCGTAGCTCTCCCTCCCTAGCGGGGGTGGTGTATGTATATGACGACCTGAGGAGACGTGGTCTGGAGTTCCCCATGACAGATCTGGATGCTCTGTCCCCCATCCACACTCCGAATAGGGTGAGACTGTCTACAAAGTGAAAAGGACACGCCAAATCAAATGTATGTGCAGATACAGATATCAATCTCTACACTGCGCTTCTCGTCATCTTGCAGAGTACCCCAGAAAACGGGACTCCTGAAACGACCCCTGCTGCAGCTCCCACACATCAGTCACAACCACAAGCCCCTTCCAGTGTTCCCACTCAAAATACGTCACCTCCAGTCCCATCCAGCGAGGGACCAGCCTCCCTCTCTGCAGAACAGGTACCACTGCCTAAATACAGTTCAATTCAGTCAATGACTACATACAGCAGGTGAAGAAAACTATCACTGACTGAAATGGACTTTTGAAAGTTGGTGATATTTGCAGACTCAAGATCAGTTTTTCACTCTGACATTAAATAATCTTTTTTTTTTATTTTCAGTGTCAAAAATCCTTATTACATCCATTGTGATTCAGTGTTCCAGAATAATAAACCATGAAAAGGTCCAAGGAGGCTTTAATAGTTTTGGAAGGAAAAGCCCTTAGCATTTAAACCATTAACTTAGACTAGAGATTAACTGCATCTTATATCAGGTCTACGGGGGTCCCAAACTGGGCACGGAGCATTGCAGGGCACATGTAACCGGGTGAACAGGCCCTTGTCAGAGCTGACAATTTGACTTGAAAAGCACAGACGTAATTAATAATATTGTCAATTGCTTCATTGCATTGCAATAATTGCTGGAGCAGAGCCATAATTGATGCTATTAGTTCAGTCTGTGCTTTTCCTGCTATGACATGCCAAAATATACTGCAACTCAAATGTAACTGTATGACAGGAGTTATAGGTTGTTTCTATGGCTATCTAATGTTGCCTTGATACAGTGTAATAGCAACATGTCGTTCTAATTTTAGTAGTTAAATTACTGTAGAATAAACTGCTATGGATAAATCCAAAAATGTGTTTCTTATCCAGGAACAGAAGCTGCGAAGTGAGCTGGCGCTGGTGAAGGGAAATCTCACTGTGATGTCAGAAATGCTGAATGAGCTAATACCTGGACAGAGCCAGCAAGATGACACAGAGCTGCTACAGGTGTGTGTGTGTGTGTGTGTGTGTGTGTGTGTGTGTGTGTGTGTGTCATTTACTGTATCCAAGACTTTGCCCCATTGGCATCATCATTTCATCACTAAAACAATTACTTGTGGCAAGTCAAAAGTAAGGAAATGTATAATCACTGACCTGTGTGCATTTGAGCACTGAAACCTTTGGGAGATATGACTTCATATTTGTTGTTCAGGCTACATTTCTGTATTGGTACAGTTTGTTGTATGCCATGATGTTAATCGATCTTACATGGAGGGAAAAAAGTTATAGAAGAGGCTGAGATACTAATGAATTATTCTCTCTCTCCTCCTCTGTCCAAGCAGCAGCTGTACTCGGTGTGTAAGAGCATGCAGACTCGAGTGGTGGAGCTCCTCCCCCAGCTGCTGGATGAAAGGTTTATTGAAGAGCTGCTAATGGTCAACGATGACCTCAACAACGCCTTCATCCGCTATGAGAGGTGTGCTGCAGCCTAGCTTTGTGTTTTGGATAATGTTTTTAAGGAAATGTTAGTTTTAAGAGTGCGGTAGGCATATTATTTATGGCTCATTGTACTACTCATTGTATTGTAATTGTGTTTTAGGTTTGACAGACTGAACAGGGCACAAATTCCAAATACTCAAGAGGTAAGAAGGTGACCACTCCTCCTCATTTCTGCAATAAGAATACACACTAGGTGACGCCCACTGTGTTTTGTCCTCACTCTAGCAGAGCTCTACCACAAGCCCGAGCCTCCTCGACCTCAGTCCTGAGCCCTCGACTCTCAGCCAACCTGCTGTCATCACAACAACCAGCCAACCAGCAGTCAGCACCTTGGCCAATCAACAGCAATCAGCCAACCACAGTGTGTAAACTTTGTATAACTTTTGCTTTATATGTGCACTCTTTTGTAAAAACCAAATCCATATGTTTAACATTCTTGAAAATGATGTCAGGCTTTTGTAAATGAGTATTTCTGGTAGCAAAAAGGATGCTGAGAGGCGCCCTGGTAGCTCACCTGGTCGAGTGTGCACCCCACGTACCAAAGCTACGGATTTGATTCCAACCCGTGGCCCTTTGCTGGATGTCATCCTCACTCGCTCTCTCCAATTTCCTGTTTACAGCTGTCCTATCAATTAAAGGCAAAAAAAAGCGCAAAAAAAAAAAAAAGGAAAGCAAACAAGATGTTGTGGCTGGGCATGACATGGGCATTGAGTGAGTCTGCACCATTACCAAGCCGTCGTACGCTTGCAGAGTAGGCTGAGTCTGCACACCATTTTAACAGTATCTCAGCCAGAGCAAACGCTGAATGCCTACCTTCACCACATGGCTGATACAGTACAAACACAACAATGCAATCTTGAATTGATGAATAAAGTCAATTTATCTGCTTAATGCGTCACATGCCAGGCTCTACATTAACAACTATGTTGCCAGGGCAGCCAGCAGTTATCATTTTTTCCTCTGTGGCATTGTTATCTCGTCAACGATTAAGGACACAAAAAACCTAAATCGCTCTGACAGATCCATGCTTTGTTTAAGGTGACATCTCCTCCCGCCAGCAAATGTCCCCCCCCCCCCATTTAAGAGCTTTGCTCCGCCCTCGCTGCTCGTCATCCCTTCTTGTTGGATTGTGCCCCGGCTGTATAAAAAGGAGTGCACAGAAAAGAAAGGGTTGTACAATAACATCGCCATGGCTAACATGTCCACTTAGAAAAAGCCTAAAAAATGCACTGTTGGATCATATTATGTGTTTGAAAGTTGCCATGCCTATATTCAGAATCCCGTTTTTCCATAAATTACAAATAATGACATTTTGGTACAGAAATATAAACATAGAAGCATTTTAATAATGTTTAAGATGTAATATTAAATATGTGTAGATACCAAGATGGAGGGTTTTCAGCTGTTACTTAATGAGTTAACCATCTGTCTTGCAGAAGAGGAGGAGGAGTTTGACATGTTTGCCCAGACGAGGGGCAGCTCCCTGGCTGAGCAGAGAAAAGGGTGAGTGGTGCTAACTGGTGACACACAGACACACATCATATCATGACGCGCACTCGCGCTACATGCGTTGTGTTCTTATTTGCGTGCAGCACTGACGATGAGTGCCTCGTCACCACATTAACCTGACGTAGTAGCCTTAGCTGTAACTGGATTTACATTACAGATATCTGCACTCTGTGACTGAATGTAAATATTATTGCAAGTTTGCAAATGTTTCAGTGTAGTTAGATGAAATTACAATCCAGTTACTTTTGTCACTAAGGCTCCAATGAAAGAATGCCTACCTATAGTTTAGTTTTACCCTACAGTACATGATACCACACATAAGGAACACAAAGCCTTAGCCATTTTCATTTTTTGAATTAGGTTTTCAGTTGGCAATTTGGATTTTAACATTAGCATCACAAACAAAAAGGTCCTTTTACCAATAAGGAGTTAAAGACAGCCGGTCTGGGCCACCCCCATAGTCTTATGTTTACAGGGCATGCCACGTAATTGCAATGTCCACGGTTTGACTCTCGGCCAAAAACCTGTGCTAAAATGTATTATTGGTTTAATGCAGCCTACATTGCATCACAGCATTACGATACGTCCTATCCCCAGTGTCAGGTATGAGGACCCAGGAGCTGTGGAAGGCCTAGCTGGAGCTCTGGATACGAGGTTGCAGGTCACAGGAGGGGTGTGTATGCCACCGTATACCATAACACACATGGATTTGAACAACATAGTCCCTGTAAAATAAAAGTACAAAGTATCATGCTAATTGTGTAGAGCTAAAACACAGTGTCACCTTATCTCTCTCTTGATTGCTTTTTTTTTTAGATGCTACCAGAGAAAAACTCTCTGCAGACCGATGTTGACAAACTGTTTTCTTGTGATATGGTAAGAGAAAACATGTCTCTCTATAAACTTTTTTTCAAAAATAAATAAACAGTGTTTATTTTTTTCAAAAATAAAAAATATGCGATGGGTGATGTAGGATGATGTAGTCTATATCGACGACGTTCCACTTCCGGGATTGTTCAGGTGCCGCCGGAAATTCCGCCGGATGTCCCTAATTTGCGGCCGGATGTCCGTCACCTTCCTCATTCTTGTGTTGGCGTTGTTCCACCAAAACAAATTCCTTCCTATTTTGCAGCTGCACCGTCTTTGTGTCCGGGGCTTAGTGCCACCCAAGACGATTGTGATTGGTTTAAAGAAATGCCAATAAACCAGAGCACGTTTTCCTCCCATCCCGGAATGCTGTGTGGACTAGCCAGACCCTCCTCCGCAGCGCTGTGGAGGAAGGTCTGCCAATGTGAGACTAAAGCGCAATTTATGGTTCTGCGAAGGCTCCACGCAGAGCTTTGCCGTAGCCTATGTGAGTGGCCTGAAGTTTATACTTGTGAGTGTGAGAGAGATTAGCTTCGGAGCGAGTAGCGACTCTAGAGTCATAGTGAGAGAAACAAAGTGTCTCCCCTGTGTTTTCTGACCACGGTGGGAAATCTGTAGCAGGAAAAGTTAACCCTCCTTGGTTGTTTATGGAAATGAGTCAGGGGAAATGCAACGCTACCAAGCCCCGACATGCGTCACCGCGACGTGGCGTTGTTACATTTCTGGAGAGGTGCACGTCAGGCTACGGCGTAGGCTTGTGTCTCCACATACCTACGTACGTAGCCACGGCGTAGCTTTTACGTGGAAGTATAAATCACACTTAAGGATGATGTGATGTTTACTCTGTGTTTTTTTTTTTTGTGTGTTTGGAAATGCAGGGAGACCAGTCTTCAGTTAGTGATGGAGTGTCCAGTGAAGGTAAGTTTTTTTTTTCTTCTCTTTACTGATCCATTGCTGCCATTTTTGTGTAAAAATGTTTAATATTTCTTGCTTACTTCCTGTCTGTTCATGCGCATACACTACTCTAACTAGAACTGTCCCTTTCAGAGTTTGATAAGTTTCTGGAAGATCGGGCGAAGGCATCAGACCACAGCAGTCAGGCAATTCGCGGCGTGCCGCCCTCCACATCCAGACTGCCGGCGCAATCTAACCGGCAACAGGACAGATCAGACAATCTCTTTACACTTTAAATCTGAGGACAAACGAGCGAAGCAGGTGGATGTGAAGGTCAACATATAAACAGCGTCATATTCAAATATACCTACAATCAAACACATGCTGTGTTAAGTCAGGTTTTCTCTGAAAGCACACACACACACACACACACACACACACACACACACACACACACTACAGACCTGTGACCTGCTGCATTATCAACTTATTGCATGAATGCAATATTTCTTACTTAATTCCTGCTGTTTGTTATCTTTATGTAAGTATAAAATAATGTATGTGACTGTATTTATGAACTGTATTCTTATAATGTTGATGTATACAAAAACTGAAATTAGAACAAGTGTTTACAGTTAAGTATAATGTTGAAGATGTCATATTACGCCATCATGTGCCTTTGACCTAGACAGCTGATTGTGTCTAGAGGAGAATAAATTATTGTCCTGCAAACATGTTGCATCTGTCCTCTTTTCAAATAGTTTCTGCTACTGTATGCCATTATCTAAGCTGCCATGAAGGGAATTTACCCTGAAGCTTGTTTTAAAACTGATCTAAGTGCAGTCTTTGTGTGTTCTTTTTCAAGATCTTGTGTCTGAGGTGGCCAACACAGCTCTGCCAAATGAAGGTCAAATAATTATTTTTTTCTTGTTGTGAAATATACTTTTTCGTCTAATACAAATATATCCTTGATGACATCTCGGTTGGTGTCTCCTTGAAACAACGCATGAAACTAAACTCTAGCTTCTCACATTTGTCCTGTATGTTTGCTTTGAAGTTAGCCAAAACAGAGCCTTGAATAAGAAGTGGGAGCTTAGGTGTGCTTTGGCCATACTCAGTAATATGTCTGCTGTTTGTGTTAGAGGGCACTGATTTCAGTATTTTGTTGTTCACAAGCTCAAGGATGTCTGGTGTAGGGTACATAGAGTCCCTGAAGCACCCAGAGAAGAACTCATAACTGAACGGGTGAAGAGAAAAACGAGAAGCGATTTATCATCCTTCTGTTGTACCGTGCACACTGAAAACCATGCCTAGATCGTTCAACTGTGGTGTCTGTCTCTGCTGGATTTCTGTTTCTGTCCTTTTACATGGATCTGCATCGTTTCCTTCTAACGTTTCAACCCAGATGCAGTTTCCAAATGTGACTGTTGTTCAAGACGAGGAGGACACAGGCTGGGATTCACCATTTGTTCAGCTGAGAGCCAGTCTACGGTCCTACTCGAAGCCTGTCCGCCCATACACCCTGCTCACAAACGCTGAAGACTACCTCCCCAAGCCCAGACACCGCCGCCCTTCTCGTCTCCTGCGTCTTCTGGGATCCTCTTTTGACCTGTTTTGGATGTCCATAGATCAGCCTTCTGAAGCGTCGAAGCATTATGGTGATGGTCAAACTGTGGGTAACTTGTCACTGCATGCCAAATTACCCAACTACACCAGTGCATGGAAGAAGTTTAACCTGAGTTCTTCTCCAGAGCTGAGAAAGGCGGCAGCAAACAATCACCAGATGCTGGTAAAGGAAGCTGCAGACCTGGACCTCGGTTCTCTGCCTTCACATGTTGCCAGTTCCATCAGAGACTGGTTAGTGCGCTCTGCCACTTGTGGATTAAGCTACCAATGGGTGGATCATGGTCCTGCTTTCTGGCCACGTTGGCTGCGGCAGACTGATTGTGAGAGATCAGATGGAGTGCGAAGTTGTTCATTTCCTGGTGGGATGAAGTGTGTGCGAGCTCAGACAGCTCACATAAAGATTCTGGCTTGGCACTGCTTGGAAATCAGAGAGGGAGGCGATAGGTCTAGCAGGATTACAGCTGACAGGTCTGATGGCAGCATTAAGATGGGGACAGGTGAAGACATGAAAAGGTGTATATGGAAGCAAGTGCCTTATCCTGTGGTCACAGCATGTACATGTTCATGTTAATGAATGTTTTTCTCGCGAGGGCCTAATAATTTCAATCCTCATACCCTCATCTTCAGCTAGGTTTCTATATGCATATGCATTTTTATACTGTCATTGAGTTGTTTGAAATAATCAAATTTGCTGAACTGATTTTCCAAACCTAATCAGAGCTTTTAATCACTTATTAAGACTTAGACTTAGACTTCTCTTTAGTGATCCTTTTGGGATGACTCCCGCAAGGAAATTAGATGGCAGCATTGAGATGGGGACAGGCATTCAAGGCATTGCATGTAGCCTACCTTACTGGCTTTAAGCAGAATTTAATAAAATATTTCCTTGAAATTGTTGAATTATTTATCTGTCAAGTTTTTTTCAGCAACAATGCTCTTTTTGGTCACAAGCTTGCCTAAAAGTCAAATACATGTCTGGTGCCAGGTCAGTCCTATATTCCTTTTTGGTTGTACTACATTCAGATCATGTGGGAAATTAATGTATCAGTGGTTCCAGTGTGTTTCCAGAAGTGTTTTCAGTACACTGCAAACATCTTTTTTTTAATTTTTTTTATTTTACATCAAGGAAGATTTTAAATAACAATCTAAAAAGAATATCTATCCTATCTTAAAGAGGGAAATCCAACATAAATTAGTATCCTGTTGGGCCAGTCTGAGAGTGTGATGACAAATGTATTGTTGCAATAGGAATGATTTCCTTTTGTATTGATAATAACAGCACACAGGCAACTATAAAGATGTCCAACTGCAGAACATGGGATGCTGAAGATGCTGGTGTTCATTACAGGTAGGAGCTCCTGGGTTTAATACACAGGGAGCATGGTGTGAATAGAATAGTTGTGGATTTATAAGTCATAAGCACAAACCTGCTGTCTTTGTCACATGACAACCGGTTGGCCACAGGTTGAAGTTGAGATGATGTCTATTTAATCATTTACATTTACACCATTGATATCCTATTAAAACAGTCTATAATAATTGCCTTGTGTTTACATTTGTGAGTTGTGTTTTTGCAATACATGAAAACATCACTTAAAGAACTAACTTAATCACCTATGAATGTGTTTCTGTACTTACATGTTTTGAAAATAATGTAGAAAATAAAAATGTAGCCTACTACCATCAAGCTTTTAAAATGTGTACTTTTCTGCCTATTCTGGCCTCACCCTATTTGTAATGTCTGTATTGGGGTGGTCTGACATCACTTTGATATCAAACATATTCCTCCCACATCTACCATAAAATTGCTTTGGACTTTTGATTACTTTTCTCTGTTTGTCAGTAACCACCATTTGTAGACATTTCTAATTAATCTTTGTCCGAGGATCAATGAAGGCAGCAGTGTCGATTCATCACACTTGAGCTGTACGTAACGTTACAGTGTACACAGACAAGATGGCTGCTTCATTGGAAGACGAATTTGAAGATGCGCCTGATGTGGAGCCTTTAGAACCAACTCTGAAGAATATCATTGAGCAGAAATCTTTGAAATGGATATTTGTGGGTGGAAAGGGTGGTGTTGGTAAAACGACGTGTAGGTAAGTTAAATGAAATGCTCATTAGCCTCCTGATATTGCCTCACGGTACGTCGCAAGCTAACATAGCTAGCTAGCTAGCTATCTAAGATTAGCCGTCATCATAACTTGACGTGAATAATTCTTAGTTAACGAATACGATGTTTTTCCACAACACGGATCTAATGAGCTGTGGCTTTCTGGCTTACGACGCGCTAGCATAACATGTCATTATCAACGTTACATTTTAAATCAGTAACCTAGCTAGGCTAATGTTAAGCTAGTTGTCAACTTGCCGGGTAACGTTAACGTTAGCTAGCTAGCTAGTTAAATGCTGTCAAGCACTGTCACTAGCTAGCTAATGCTAGCCAGCTGACAGCACATGTATTCATGACTTTCTCAAGTGGTTTGACAATCGGACAGCTTGTTCTCTTCTGCCATGTGTTTATTCAACGCGTAACTTTGTGTTAGCTTCTAACCAAGCTAACGGTATTGGATAACCTACCCGTGGGTGATAAATACACTACGTTAGCTAACGTTAGCGTTAACATTAGCTGTCAGGTCTGCTGACATATTACGCCTCCTCCTTTAACTGTGGCTAAAGCCATTGAGTGATGCTTAACGTTACAATATCAAAAAGAGTAGCTAACTATAGCATAAAATCAAAGGCGGATATAAGCAACATTTAAGTAATGTTAGCTAGTAACGTTACTAATGCCCACGAAGTCAAAAATCCCGGCAACGTTAGTGTGTTGCGCACTTATGGGCTATGACAATTATTTTGTAGTACTTTAAGATATTTAAACACATAATAGGTTTAATAATCAAAGCCCTGTGGATCTGATAACCACAGTTTCATTCATTACACGCACCCAGAACCATCTCAGTGCAGAGAACGTATCCCTTAGCTTGCTCACTGCAGTTTACTACATGCAACTGCTCTAAAAGTAAATACACAGAAATACATACACTACCGGTCAAAAGTTTGGGGTCACTTAGAACTATCCATTCCACTCCATTACAGACAGAATACCAGCTGAGATCAGTTCCATTGTTTTTTTGTAATCAGGGCAGCATTTTTCAGATTACATTATGTGCTTACACAATTGTAAAAGGGTTCTCGACTGTTGTAGAAAGAAATGGCTGATCTATTAATGCAATATCTACATTGCCTATTATCAGCAACCATTCATCCAATGTTCCAAAGGCACATTCTGTTTACTAATCTGATATCATTTTAAAAGGCTAACTGAGAAAACATTGGAGAACCCTTTCGCAATTATGTAAGCACATAATGAGATCTGAAAACTGCTGACCTGGTTTAAAAAAAACAATGCAACTGATCTCAGCTGGTATTCTGTCTCTAAGTGACTCCAAACTTTTTACTGGTAGTATATAAGGCTAAAAAATAAAAATAGAAAAACAAGAACAAAGCTGAACAAGGTAAACAAATATTTGACTACTATGTACAGATTTACGTTTCTATATAAAAAGTGTATATATACATATACACATGCATATGCATACACACATGCAAACAACAGCTCTATGAAGATTGTAGACAGTTATACACCAGATCATCAGGAAAAGATAACATACAGACCTTTCCTGTGTTTTTTTTTTTTCTCCCTAGCTGCAGTTTGGCAGTCCAGCTCGCTGCTGTCAGGGAGAGTGTCCTCATCATCTCCACCGATCCCGCTCATAACATCTCTGATGCTTTTGACCAGAAGTTCTCAAAGGTGCCAACTAAGGTCAAGGGCTATGACAACCTCTTTGCAATGGTAAGTCGCACTGTATTTAAAAAAATAAATAAATAAAAGTGAGCACCTGTGCACAGGAAGACACTACTAAGACTGTTCTCACCTGTTACAAAAGGGATTTCTCACAGCAGACATCAGGCTCGTTGGAGATGAACTCCGCCTCGCCTATAAAGTAGACGAGAGCAGGCGGGAGCAGCCGGGGGAGGTGACAGAAACACTATGGTCCGATTTAATAAAACGTTATCAGACCCATATATCAGCTCCTACACAGTCTCCAGTTGTTTTAATTATGACAGAGTAGCTGTTAAAATGCTCTACATGTGATATGTTGCTGCATTTTAATTAACACGCTGTAGATGATCCGTAATCAGAACGGATTTAGTCTCTGACTTCTAAACATAACTATTTAATTCAAAATCAATAAAAAGTTTATATAAAACGTCATCATGTTGAGTCGATTCTGAACCAGCTGAAATCAGCTGTTAGATCAGCTGAGAGGCAGGCTTTACCCAGCATGCTCTGAGTCCGCCTGGGTCTTGCAGTCGGTGGAGAGCAACTGCGCTGCCTGGCTCTAAAAACTGCGGCCGCCTTGATCTCATGAGGTTATTGTCGCCCACGTGTGCATGACGTCAGAGCCAGTCGGGATCAAGTCGGACACAAAGCTAACCGGCATGCATTGGGCGGCGATCGCCGGTGATCGATTCCGCGCAGATCTGGCTCATCTCCAACGAGCCCATCATGGCTTGTCATAGCAGAAAAAGCACAGGTGAAACTAACATCAATTAGTGTGCCAACGTGCACATTTATGGACCTTCACCTGTCGCTGTCAGATGTTTAAATACATTTAAATGAGAGAAAAGTTTTAACCTATTACGTTCCTATTTAATCAAATGGGATCCCAGGAATTTAAACCGTAAGGATAATGAAGTGGAAACAGCAGAATGACGTTTTTAAAACTTCTGTTTTCTTAACATTTCCTTTTGTTTCTAAACCTTAATACATCATATTGGAGTGACGACAATGCCACAGGCACAGGTGTTACTAATAACGGTAACGAGGGCTATGTTCTGTTCAGGCGTCCCAGTAAGCTGTGACAGTGAGCCAGCATGCACAATCCCAGGACCTTAAATTAATTTCAGCCATCATTCATTTAGTTATTTACGCCTTTACTTTTCCTACTGTGACATGTCAAAATCCAAAAACTATTTTGCAGCATTTTAAAAGTGGATAGAAACATAGCTACATATGTTGACAAATATGTTTTATTTATGCTGTTTATGCAAAATGAAATGTGCATTAGTTTAATGTCTTTTTAGTGTCGTGAGGATAGTCCGTTCCACATCTGGGTCTCAAGCGCAAACCATCATTATGTAACAACCTGAACTGCTGAAGGGGCCCGGTAAACATTTGCAGTTACCCCATGCCCTCAGTTTGATAATTTGTGTATGTGCGCGTGCAGGAGATTGACCCGAGCCTGGGTGTGGCGGAGCTGCCTGATGAGTTCTTTGAGGAGGACAACATGCTCAGCATGGGTAAGAAGATGATGCAGGAGGCCATGAGCGCCTTCCCTGGCATTGACGAGGCCATGAGCTACGCAGAGGTCATGCGGTAAGACGACGTGGTTACTGGAAAGCCAGACCACGCTTTATTTAGTAGTATTGCTAACCCAGAGTTGCGTTTACTTTTCACAGTAGTATGACTGCAATAGTAGCCAGTGGTATTCTAACTCCGCACTACCTGTATGTACCCCCAGGTTAGTGAAAGGAATGAACTTTTCAGTGGTGGTCTTTGACACTGCCCCTACCGGTCACACACTTCGGCTGCTCAACTTTCCCACCATTGTGGAGCGTGGTCTGGGCCGCCTCATGCAGATCAAGAACCAGATCAGCCCTTTCATTTCCCAGGTGAGGAGGGACTAGCAGATCCAGTCACTCACTTGTTTGTAGTCATTTACCAATTATCATTTTTTCACAGTCATTTTTTTTTTTAATTATGCGAGTTTAAATATCTGTAAAAGCTCCACAAAGCTTCTCTTCTCTATTTTCTCTATTTCTCTTTCACTGTTGATGTAGATGTGTAACATGCTCGGCCTGGGTGACATGAACGCAGACCAGCTGGCCTCCAAGCTGGAGGAGACCCTGCCGGTCATCCGCTCAGTCAGTGAGCAGTTCAAAGATCCTGTAAGTCACACCGGTTGCAGTAATAACCCAAGCACATCACTGTTACTACATGATAATAAGTGTTACTGTAGAGTGGCTTTTATTTTGTTGTTTTTGCTTCGTGCAATACAGGCTTTTCACCCTGCTGCACTTAAGTGTTTCTGTATCTGCATGCAGAGAATCTGTTGCTCTCTAAGTGGACCAAAGGATACATTTATCCATTTCTGTATTGCCAGACAAATCTAGCATTTTGAGATCTAGCAAAGCCACTTCCACTGCAAATGTTCTCCTTGCTGTGGCTGTTGCTCTGTATCACTCTGGACATACAGACATCTCTACGCTGTATGCATCTTTACAGCGTGACTGTGTTGCACGTGCAAGTATGTGTGCTGTGGTGATGCAGCCTCCCAATCCCTCCCACTACTCTACAGTGGGTGAGGGAGATACATGGACAACACAGAACACTGTTAAATGTTTTTCTTTTGTTTGTGTTTTGATAATTACACCGTTATTGAAAGTCATTTTAAACAGCTTTTCTCCAATAAAAGCTAGTCTGTTTTCAGTAGACTGCTTTAAGCTGCAGACACACCAACCAGACGGCCGACCCCCGGCAGAAAAGGCAGTTGGGCTGATCAGTCTCCCCGAGTTGGTCAAAAAAGTGCCTCAGAACGCACCAAAGCGACGAGACGTAATACGTCTCCGTAACAGCAGGCGGCGCTAATCTGTGTTGTCGCCAAATAAATGAAAACCGGCAGCTGATTGGACGAACGCGTCACGCGGGTCTGGTTTCTCCGTAAATTCAAAGACAGACTGTCATGGCGGCTCGTTCAGAATACGATCTCATATTGTACTAAAATAGTTCACCGAGACGTGTTTCTGAAAACATTTTAAGCGAGAAATAGGCCGTGCAGTTGCTGAATCTGTCTTCATTTCAGATCGACAAAGGTCAGTTTAAAAGATTTTAGTCAGATTTTGAGAGACTCTAGTCACACTCATTCCGCTCCCCGTTTCCAGGTTAGCACTCTACCAATCAGTCCTCATTTGAGTCCGACTGCCGGCAGTGCCCGCCCCGCCGATTTATACATGTCAAATCAGCCAAAATGAAGGCCGACGACGGCACGGAACACACCGGACAGACTCAAGTCACTGACCTCGCCAGACTGTCCAACGGCCGATTTATCGGCCCGGTGTGTCAGCGCCTTTAGGCGTTGTGCAGATTTCCCATTTCTATTGCAACTCCATTATACCGTATGTTCCAATGTTGCTTTTACATCGATACTCTGTTTTGTAATAATATTTCAAATAGAACAACTCAACCCTTAAACCCGTCATATTAAAAGCTTTCTGTAAATGTGTTGTAACTCATCTGTCTTCCCCACTTTCCCTCACATCCATCAGGAACAGACCACCTTTATCTGTGTGTGTATCGCTGAGTTCCTCTCCCTGTATGAGACGGAGCGGCTGATCCAGGAGCTGGCCAAGTGCCGCATCGACACGCACAACATCATCGTCAACCAACTTGTATTCCCTGAATCCGAGAGGCCGTGCAAAATGTGTGAAGCTCGCCATAAAATTCAGTCCAAGTATTTAGACCAGGTACGAGTCCGTGTTTTTGGGGGGGGGGTTCGTGACGATACAGCTGCACTGTTTGCATCACGTGTCGTCGTCCTCATTAATGGTCGTGTCTTCGTCCTACAGATGGAGGACCTTTATGAAGATTTCCACATAGTCAAGTTACCACTGCTGCCCCATGAAGTACGAGGTGCTGACAAGGTCAACACGTTCTCGAAGCAACTTCTGGAACCCTACAAACCCCCAAATAAGTGATCTCCCTCCCTGCAGGACCTCCCCTCTCCCTCCTACAGACCACACCTTTACAGTCTGAACTCACCTCCTCGGAGCTCTCTCCCCCCCCCCACCAGCCTCAATACCTGCAGTAACAGCCTCACGTTGATCCACTCAGTCCGTCGTCCAAAGCAGAGCAGTGCTACAGCAGGACACACGCCCTTGTTGAAGGGGAGCTGATGAAATCACAAACGCACACACATACATAACTTGCTATATCGTTAAACAGGTAAGACAGTACATATTTGTGCTGCCTTACTCTCAGTTCACCTTCTCTTTCCTTCATATCCTCTGTGTGGCAGTACTATTCCTACTCAAAGCATTTAACTTTCTCTCTACAAAAAACATCCCCTCCTCCTCCATCCTACGCAGTTTCCTCAGTTGTTAAAAACATTGTTTCCAGTAACGGTGCTGTATATTTCAGGATAAAACAGCTTTCAGATGGTTGACATTGATGCCTTGTTTGTTCTGTGCGGTTTGGTGGCTGTGTCTGTTCTCCATTTTGACTTTTGACTAAAAATGTAATTCAAATTCATCTCGCACATCTGGAATTTACATCAAGATGTCTACAGATTCATGGTGTGATGGAAAAAAATACAATTACCTTTTTCTAAAGACCATCCTTGTTATTGCTATAAAGCAAACCAGAGCAGTCTTTTTTTTTTTACCATGTGTAAAATCATTAGACCTCACATTAACATGTGATCCTGGTGTAAACGCAGTAAGCTAATGTCAATGAAATTTCAAATCCAGTCAAGTTGGGAGCTTTATATCCATATATGGCTGCATCATTGTTTGAACTGTTAAATATTTTAGCGCACAGGGATTGCTTCAGGTGGTGTTTGGTTGGAGATGGCACCAGTTTTATGAGATTCAAAGGCAAAATGTGTAATGAGACTCTTGATGTTTAAGTGGCTGGAAGAGTGTCACAGCAGAAGTCCCAGCACCAGGTTCCTATTCATTGTCCATAAACCTCATCAAACATTCTGTGTCCACCCTGTTTACTGAGAACTATATGGGAACACTATTGAAATACATTAGTAGCCTTATTTAGTGCATTGTTATTAAAATATATATATTGAATGTTGCTTGATCAAATGTGGAACAAATGAATGGCGAGTTGTATAAGTAGAATCAAAGCATCTTTGCCCTGGTGATTGAATACTGGACTCTGATTGGCTCGCCCGATACTTCCAACTGGAAGATACAGTAAAGATGACAGGGAAAGCGTAATTACCCTCTCTTTGACACTGAATCCTTTTGAGTCAATCTGTTTTCTAAAGATTTTCTTTAACTTATGTTGCGAGTGTCAATTAAAACAAACTTGCCTCAGATGTGAGCATCCTGTCATTATTTTCGATCTGCGAGCTGCTTATTAACGCGTGTGTTAATTGAAGTAGACGGAAGGCCAGTTTCATATGGGCGCCCAGACGTTAACCGAGCAGACTGCAGATTGCCTCTGACAGAGCACGGAGCCTCAGTTAACCTTCGACCCCACAGTTCAGGAGAGACTGACTTTTACTGTATTAAATGAACTATACAAGGGAAGAAGATATGACCGCAAAACTAAACGACAAAAAAAATGTGCATCACAGGCACAGCGATTGTCTCAGGCTATCCAAAGTCGTTCAAAGTCATCCAGTCTGTTGTTGAGTTGTAATAAATGATTTCCGTTTGAAAAATATGTCCTGGTGGGAAATTGCATTTGTAACAAGTGGGATTATTGCACCCCACTGGGATTTTTTTCCTTGAGTAAAAATAAAGTTTGGAAGGATGGACGCATGAGAAACATTTGTTTTCCCACTGGGTGGGATATTGCAGTAAATATGTATTTGTGTATGTAAAATGTTTTTTGAGGGGGGGATATTCAACAAGCTAATTACAAACCTATAATCGTTAAAATTGGTTGTTGTTTGCATATCGCTTAACACGACAGTTTGCCATGGTCCACTTGCTCCTGTTTCATAATGCCCTGCTGTACTGTACGGTCCTTTGCGCTCCCTGTGCCCCGGCGCCGCGGCCTGTCGCTTGTGGTCCATCACCGAGCCGCGGTTTCCCGGTCGGGGGCCGCGCTAACGAGCTCCTCCTCCTCGTTTTGGGGATTTACCCCGGGGCGCACTGACCACTGGACGCACCGAGGAGGTTCCGAGGATTACTGCCATGCAGCCGAGCGAGCCTCCAGTTATCCGAGCTGACGCCAGGGGATATCAGGGTTATGAGCTCTTTGAAAAAAAGAAAAAAAAAAAGAAAAACAAAACTCCACTGGCGAGCACAGAGAAGACTGCGTACTGTTAAGTGAAAATGTGAATTCACTTCTCCAGCGGTGCCAATTACGCACAGAGATGCGCTGAGCTGGCACATTCGTCAAGAAACAACACTACAAAAGGTAAGCAGATATTCTTTTCAAGACAAAATACATTGCAGTCTCTTCATAGTGTCATCCATGACGGCAATGGGAATGAACTTGATCTGTAAGTCAAATAAATGACCAGAGAGAGTTGATTAGATTGTAAAGTGAATGATTTAGTCAGTTGGACAACATATCTGTTCGTGGCCTCTGACCCACCTGAACTTGATCACGTTTGTTCCAGCTGCAGGTGTAATTACAGACGCGGTTGTTTCTTTCATATAGCTCTTTCATTGAGGACCTGTAATCTGGCTGTCACCAATGACTGTCACCTACACAGCCAGAGTTGCAAACGCCCGTTTCTGTGGCTTCTCCAAGCTGCTTTTGGCCTGGAAAGGCAGCATCTACAAGGTGTTATATAAAGAGTTTCTGGCTTTCTTTGCCATGTATACCGCCATCAGCATCACTTACAGGTAAGACAGAGCTCGAGGACAGCTTTAGGCAACACTAACTGCAGACACATTTCATCAGTGCTTTGGTTTACAAATGACTGTGTGCCACTGTTTCTCTTTTAGATTTCTCCTGTATGATGATCAGAAGAGGTATTTTGAAAAGCTGGCAATTTATTGCAACCACTACGCCAGTCTTATCCCTATGTCCTTTGTACTGGGTAAGCACTAATGATGTTCTAGTCAACTTTGAGATAACAGAAG
Organism: Sander vitreus; assembly: GCF_031162955.1. Lineage (NCBI taxonomy): Eukaryota > Metazoa > Chordata > Actinopteri > Perciformes > Percidae > Sander > Sander vitreus. The sequence continues at coordinate 28,647,261 of NC_135856.1, read as the reverse complement.
CGGGGACAGAATTTGAGCTACAGTATGATTGTGGATAGGATTTTAGGAAGGTCCCTTAAAAGAGATAGCACTTACCATTGTGCATTTCCTGCATATCTTCACACCAGAATACAAATACTTGTTGCTAAGTCAATTGCAAGGCAAAAATAAGAATAAGAAAAATAACTAGTAAATAACTGTATGAAGTAGCATGGCTAAAAGTGCAAAAAATAGTTAAGAAAAAGTAAAGTAAGATTTAAAAAAAACCAAATCCTATACAACGGATTGTAAAACTGCTATATAAATATATTTTTTCATTCAATTTTTATTCTTTTTTCCTTCATGCATGTAAATCAGCTAAAATACACGCTATAGCTTACATATACAGTATGTGATAAGTCAAGATTAATCGACAATATTGGCACTTTGTCGTATCCTTGGGCTCAATAGCAGAAATTAGAGTAAAGCCAAAACTATTTTTCATTTTGCTTGTGGTCAGAGCAGGGGCGTCGGACTGGGGGGGGGGGCATAGAAAATGCCTTTCTACAGGGCCCAGGATTTTGTGCTACGCCCCTGTCCCTGAGGCCACCAAGGAACCCACAGGACAGTACTTTTATAGAAAATCGGACATATAAACACCTTTAGCCCCTGGTGTACAGTATGTGTCTCCAGAGTAATCCGCTGTGTCTCCTCTCCGCTGCTGTTTGCAGGTTTTTATGTGACCCTGGTGGTGAACCGGTGGTGGAGCCAGTACACCAGCATCCCTCTCCCTGACAGGCTCATGTGCGTCCTGTCGGGGGGCCTCCAGGGGAGCGACGAGAGAGGCCGCCTGCTGAGACGAACCATGATGCGCTACGCCAGTCTGTCGGCCCTGCTCATCCTCCGCTCCGTCAGCACGGCCGTATTCAAACGTTTCCCCACCATGGACCACGTGGTGGAGGCTGGTGAGTAGGTGGTGAGGGGGGCGGTAGGGTCCATCCTTAGCCGACAACACTCACCGGGATTTTGCAGGTAGTTAGGTATGATCTTATGCAATTATCCAAAGAAGTTTTTTTTTAATTCAATTATTATTTACACTAAGATTTACTATATGTGGGATTCACTTTTTCCACACACTGTTCTCAGGAAGTGACAGCAAACGTTGTAGATGGAGTGATGTGATCAGTCACTCATGGTATCAGTGTGTGTGTGTGTGTGTGTGTGTGTGTGTGTGTGTGTGTGTGTGTGTGTGTGTTGTTTCCTCTCCTGTACATTCTCTACACCAGTGAACAGTAGAAATCACAAGGACAGGCACATCTTGAAATTCACTGGTGATTAAAAAAAGGTTATCATTATGAGAAGCTGGTGTAGCAATCCTCCTCTCGCTGTTGCAAAATGAACTTTTGGTGGCCCGTCAAAGTTTGATTTACACCCTGACTTGTTGTAAACAAGATGTCAAAGGTAATAGCATATATTAACAAGCTATTCGCTAACTGGCAGAGCTAGAGTGTCTGTTCTTGACACATTCAATTAGTTCTCACTCCCTATATAAAGACTTATTTGGAAATAAGACTCCAAGAAAAGTTTAGGAAACCACAGACTAAATCATACAGAATATTCATCTCTCATTCCTCCCTTTCTGTGAGCCAAAATTTACATTAGGAACAAAATGTAGGTGTGCTGTTTGTGCAGGATTCATGTCAAGAGAGGAACGTAAGAAGTTTGAGGGTCTACACTCTCCTTATAACAAATACTGGATCCCCTGCGTTTGGTTCACCAACCTGGCTGCTGTGGCCCGCTGCGAGGGCAGGATCAAAGATGATCACACACTCAAACTACTGCTGGAGGTGCAGCACACACACACACACACACACACACACACACACACACACACACACACACACACACACACACACACACACACACACACACACAATTACATAGACCCACTGATGATGAGGAACACTTCTTGTGTTTTGACAAAGATTCAGGTAGAGATATACAGTATATTTATCAGACAGACTGACATAAAGACAGAAGAGTTTGGATGAATGCTGTAAAGTGACCAAGTCTCTGTATGTGTGTGTGAACAGGAGCTGAATGGGTTCAGAGGGAAGTGCAGCATGCTGTTTCACTACGACATGATCAGTGTTCCCCTGGTCTACACTCAGGTAAGTGCTCTGCTGTTTTGTTTTTTTTACACAGCTATGCACTATTTATTTGATCATACTCTTCATCTTTAATTGAATATTCACACACCAATTTAATCACAACGTTTTTTTGTCAGTTTTCTACGTTGTTCCTCGAGAAGTGTAATTGCATTTTAACAGTTGAAATGACAAATAAACTTGAACTTGCAGGCGATTGAGAGATACTGGCTGATATGCACATTGGCTGCACCCATGGGTGGAGCTGCTGGTTTGAATATGAATTTACAGTATAATGATAACAGTTAATGACTTAAAGTCTTCCAGGTTAAACAATAGTATAGGTTTATTGCTATAGAATTTTTTGACTCAAACGTCAGTTTGCTATGTGCTTTGGTTCTAAATACAGTTCCCATTAGCCTTAGTGACAATAGCTCTGGAGAAGATATTAGCCAAAAGTACAGCACATAATGTTCATCAGTTCAAAAATGGATTGATTCAAACATCTTACCTTCATTCTGTTATAAGTAGTGCAGGCACCTGAATATTAAAGGGACAGTTAACCCCAAAATCAAAAATACATATTTTTACCTTTTTCCTGTAGTGGTATTTAGCAATCTATTCTAATGTTAACCTCTTGCGCTGTCACAAGCATGTGCCTCTCGTTCATGAGTATGCTTCCTTCTGCGCGGTGATATGGTTAGTGGGTGTAGTTCGCTAGAAAGAAAATAGTTCCTACATGAACTACGTCAACTTCAGTACTTCAACACAAAACACTTTGACTTGTGCTAGCAGGATAAGCAGAGGTGTAACTAATGATGACATTAATGACTTCCATTTGAATTGCCCCAGTAAAACAACACCTGAGCCCTGATACTGGCACCCCTAAATGAAATACAGCTCCAATACGGTTATTGGTTGGTGTATTGCTTATTGGGGAAATGTATCTTTCACTGTTACACTTAAACTTACCTCCATGACATAACTATCCATTACTAAAAAAAAAAAAAAAGCAGTGAACTACATTGCAAAGTTCTTTTTTTTACTAACTTCTTCCATTACATATCATATCATAAAAATACTGTGAGATTTTCAAATGTGTCTGCTTGTATGAATTTGTGGAATAGATGAATAAACATAGTCATGAAAAAAAAAAGTTGTTTGTATGTAATTTTGTATCTTTCCAACAGGTGGTGACTTTGGCAGTGTACAGTTTTTTCCTGGTGTGTCTGATTGGTCGCCAGTTCCTGGACCCCAGTCAAGGCTATCCTGGTCATGACCTGGACCTCTACGTGCCCATCTTCACCCTGCTACAGTTCTTCTTTTATGCTGGGTGGCTCAAGGTCAGAGAGAATCTCACATAGCATATGTTTAAATACCTGAGCAAAGTGGCCTGGTTAGCTCAGTTGGTAGAGCGGGCGCACATACATATATATATATATATATATATATAGAGGTTTGTTCCTTGACGCAGAAGGTCCAGGGTTTGAGTCCGACCTGTAATAATTTCCCGCATGTCTTCCCTCTCTTCTCTCTCCCCTTTCATGTCTAGCTGTCCTATCCATGAAAGGTGGAAATGCCCCAAAAATAATCTTGTGCAAAATACAAAGATAAAATCAAATATTCATGTAGTTAGCTTGTTACATTTTCTGTTTCTCCTGAAGGTAGCAGAGCAGCTGATCAACCCTTTTGGAGAAGATGATGATGACTTTGAGACCAACTGGCTGATAGACAGAAATTTCCAGGTTTGTCTGATGTTACCGGTGTTTCCTTTTCTTTTCTTTTACTTCGTTACACCTTACTTTAAAGTATTCTGTCATAATATACCCTTGCAATGAAAACACTACTGCTCAACCTACCTTTAGCTTTACCATCATGTCTTTATTTAAGTTCAATATATCTGTAATGGGATGTGTCCTCATGCTCTTAACTGGCAATACTTTATCTGTCTGATCTTTGCTGTGCAGGTGTCTATGATGGCGGTGGACGAGATGTACGGAGATCTTCCGATGATGGAGAGAGATCGTTACTGGAATGACTCCAACCCCAGACCCCCCTACACCGCCGCCACTCTCTTTGTCCTCCGCAAACCCTCTTTCCAGGGGTCCACTTTTGACATGGCGTGAGTCTCTAGGTTTTACCTTCTCGTTCTACGTGTGCTCGACTTGTGCCTGTGATACTTTCAGTTTGAATCCCCCCACTGGGTGGGAAACTTTGGGTGATGAAAGTGAAAGTATTCTGCCTTAATTCAAGAACTGGTATGAAGTTATCGGGGCTGAGAAAGAGTAAACATGTCCAAACACAACAACTGTAAGGTAAATGATCTCAACATCTCTTAACAGGATTCCTAAAGAGGAGATGCACTTCCAGCCTCTGGAGGACATTGCTGAGAACCTGGAGGAGTCAGGCGGTCGTCACCCCAACATGGACCTCTTTAATCGCCTACTCAGTGCGGCCCCTTCCCCCACTGGCTTTATGGGAGGGGCTCTTCGCCGCACCTCAGCACAACTCCAGAGGCTACGCCACTCCCCCAGCATTGACCAATGCACCAGCGATGATGATGATGATAGTGGTAAAATAGGTAAAGGCGGGTCTCTGCCGTCAGGGCTGGAAACCCAGAGCACTGTGTGCAGTTTCTGGGAGGAGAAGAGCGCCAGAACGCCTCTGCTGGAGGTTCAGTTTGCAGCGACGCAGGAGCGGCGAGAAGGGCATCCTGCCGTCAATAAGGAGGTGCGTAGAGTGGAGGGAAAGAGTGATGAAGAGTGGCAGATCAGGGAGGAAAGAGGGAAAGCAGAGAGTGCAAGTGAGGAGACCCAAACTCCTGTGTCCCTGCTTCCTTCTTCCCCTCAGTCCTCAAGGGAGATGTCCACTCAATCAGCCTCCTCCATTCCCTTCACCTCCCGGCACCCATCTGCCTTTGTGTTTCACCCAGCTGCCCATTCCAGTCTGGAGCACTGCAGCTCCCAGCCGGCTATCAACCAGAACAGAGCTCCGCCCGTCATTCCAAAACCTCCCTTTGATGGAAACAAAATGTCCTTCCTCACTGTGCCGTCTTACAACGAACCTTCGCGTTTTCGCAGTGTGAGCATGGGATCAGAGCTCACTGGGTCTTAGGTGGACAATGGGTTGTGTGAATGGGTTCCTATAAACTTTTGGCTGTTTAAAACCATAATGCTCGATTCAGTGCACGTTTTCACAAGTGAAACTAGTCATAGATACGAAAATTCAATTCAAAAGTGTTAAAGATCTACTCCCATATTTTTTTATTTTTTTTTATAGAAAGCAATAGCTCCCCATTTTCCAACTCCCACCTCATTGTTAATAATGTCCGAAAGTCATCTGTGAACTGTGCAAAAGTTCTGTGACATGGGAGGAAAGTTTTGGTTGATATTTGAAGACACAAAAGGCCAAGTCACTGTGATGTCGCGCTAACACAACAATCACTCCCGGGTGGACACTTGGCGGTTAATTTGCATTGCGGAGATTTGTGAAATCGGCAAACTTGTTTATTTCTGTTGTCATTTTCAGCCTTAACTGTAAAGTTTGAAGATAGGCTATATAGTTAAACACGGAGGTCTGATCTCTTAGACGTTTCTTCTGTGCTTATTTTCTAAGCTAGCGTCTTTGATAAACCAAATCAAACACAGTGACAACTCACCACCAGTCAGACTAAAGGCCTTTTTATGCTCCTGCGTAGAATCAGCGGTGCACCCCCGCAGACCCCTCTGCGTCTACGCCGGACCCTACGCCGTAGCCTGACGTGCACCTCTCGAAAAATGTAACTACACGTCGCAGCGTTGGTAGCGTTGCATTTCCCTCTGACTCATTTCCTGGTTCTCCTTCTCCATAAACAACATGAAATCAAGGAGAGGGTTAACTTTTCCTGCTACAAATTTCCCACCTTGGTCAGAAAACACAGGGGCGACACTTTGTTTCTCGCATTATGACTCTAGAGTTGCTACTCGCTCTGAAGCTAATCGCCGTCACTCTCTCACTTCTCCCTCGCTCTAACACACAGAACCATAAAACGGCCTTAACTGCTAGTTTTGTGTGGTCATTTAAATTGTATGTACCGGATACAGGGGTTTTCTACCCGGATGTTATTGTAAACAAATATGATTGGGTCTATTGGAAACATTAAAGAAATATTCTGTGTATTTAATACAGACATTACATGTTTGTGCTAAACTAGGCTAAACAAGTTTCCTAACGTTAAGCCTAGCTTAGCACCAAGACTAGGCAGTGGGAGATTGGCCTCCATCAAAAAAAGCAGGAAGCAACACCAAAAGTTTCTTTACATGTTGAATCTTAGTAGCTAGCAAACTACTCACCAGTGTATTAAAGGTACACTGTGTAGGAATTTTCTCCCATCTAGCGGTGAAATTGTATTTTGCATTCGAACGAATAGTGCTCTCTAGCGCCTCGCTTTTTCAAATGCGTGTTGCAACTACGGTAGCCGTTATGTACCAAGAAGCTATGACAACATGCTTTCCAATTTTCGCTTTTTTGGCGACGATTTAAACCAATGAGGACATATTTATGAATGAAGACATTGATTTTAGCTGATAAAATACTTAAAACAGTACACAGTGTACCTTAAAGAGTCACCTGGGTTTAGGTCAGTGTTGTGAAAGTCTATGAAGCCGACAACTTCACCATGAGACAGGACTTTGGATAATTATAGGCCTACTAGCTTGCATAGTAAATTCAGCTAGCTTCTTCGTATTTAAGCTTAATTAGTTTTTTGTTTGTTAAAATACAAAAAATACAACACAATGAGAAAGCTATCGAATTGTTGCAAGGGACCTCTGGTAGAGCTAAGCTTTACCCGTCTTTTCAGTCTTGGTGCTAAGCTAGGCTAAACACGTCAAAGCTACATGTATACAAAGGAGATGAAACGGAGACCAATTGTTTATTTGAAATCAAAGAGTGTGTTTAAAGGAAAAAATAACGGCACATTATTTTGTAGAATATCAATATATTGCCTATTTTTACTGAAGTCTAGTAGAGAGGATTAACAAAAGTTTGGACTGAACAAATGGTGCTGAAATGAACAGACACAATGGGTTTTCTTTGTTTACTTTATTTTCTTTGATTAATAAACAAATATTGAATTAAATGAATTAAATAACAACCGTCTTACATTAATGACAAAATGAATAGTCATTGTTTTGCATTATTTTTAAAAGAAATTGAATCTCACCTGCAAAAATAAATGTATACATATTATACAATGAGGAATGGAGCAGATACTCTGGTGATTATTGACAAGCACACATTTAGGTATAAAACAGATAAAAAAAACTAATTTATGACACTACTAGATATTATATCAAGTCACAAATATCATTTCAGTTCCAACAATGGCCAGCAGGGGGTGATAGCAGCCAACCAAATAGAGCACAGACAGTGACTCAATGAAGAAATTCACAACTTCCACAATCTTTTCATCATGCCCATGAATAGGCTGCACTCCTCCATTTCTCCCTGCAGATGGAGGCTCCTACCTGGGCTGCAGCCGGGGGGAGAGCGCCCTCCTGGCCTTGGTGGATTGCCTCTGCTTGGCCAGGAAAGACTGAGCCGGGCCTGGAGCTCTGGAGTCCTTACACAGACTGAGCTGCCGCAGAGCTGAGGACTGCAAGTAGCAAAAACAACTGTCAGCTGTTAGTGGAAACACAATAGTTCAGTACTAAAAATGTAGGAATGTTAACCAGACCAAACTGACACCTGCTGAGTTCTACTACTATACCTGCAACATTAAGATAGTGTCTAACACTTGCTTTAGAACCATATCAACTCTATGAGTAAACATTTTGACACACCTAATAACGTGTCACTGTAAGGAGTGCATTGGTAAAATAAGTCCAGGGCTCAATCCTTGTGGGAAGCCGGTGAGGGATAGCATGACCTCTGTGTACGAACTGCCCCCCCTGATGAAGTTCCTCGCTTGTAGGTTAAAAGAAGATACTTTGTGTATCAGAGAAGGCACTTGCCTGTCGACCACATCCTCCCCATGACAAAGACTGCAGTACAGGGGAGCTGGCCATAACATAACCAAATTGGGGAGAAAAAAGGTGTGCAAAAGGTCAACAGAAAACATATGTTGTTTAATCGACGCAGCCACTTGTGGACTGCAGGGTTTTGTTTAAACTGTTCAATGTGCATTTCATTGAACGATACAACACAGGATATTGTTACAACTTTTTTTTAACTTTCATGTCCTGATAAAAGGCACTTAATTGATTGAAAGTCTTAAGGGATACAGCTATATGCATTTTCTTTCCTCATGTACTCACCATGCTTTGCCAGGCTGTCACGATCAGTTTCTCTTCTTTTTTCTGTCTGGCCCTTGTATCATTATCACCCTGAGTTTCCTGTAGAAGTCATTTGAAAGAAAGTAATTTTACCAAATCACTTTAACACAATGAAATGAAATGCCCAACACAACTAAAGAAAAGTAGTTTAGAGAAGTTACAGAGTCTGGACCAGACTCTAACTTGCCTCTGGGGCAGGTGTTGTCATGGTATCAAGCGGTCTAGCCTCCTTGTTGCTGGTCATCATTCGAGATATAGCACAACACAGACAAATCCAACCCAAATAATATAAGCAAAGAAATGTTTGCGTGACTGGCCGACTTGTACACCAACAGCCCCCTGACCTGCCCCCGTCTGTCTGCAGCTCAGTGCTGCTCTTGGCTGTATTTTGCAGCAGAGGCCCTGGTTTTGTTGTGTGGCAGACAGAACAATATGGAGAGGTCCTGCAGGCTTAAATGCTCTGGCTCCTCGCCACAGTCAAAGATGCCATCCTGCTGACTCAGGTACATTCGGAGAGTTATTCACCAGACTGAGGATTAGTAGGTAATCACCAGAACACAATGCACTTAGCTTGACAATAGCTTTGACTTTTGTGAAATTCAGTACGTTAAGTTGGGTTATCTCAGAATCATATCAGAGAAATCATGACATGATAAAGCAAAAAAAAAAAAATGCATTCTGTTTATTCTTTTTCCAACACTTTGATGTTTTTACTAAGATCTGTAAGTTAGTGTACATGTTTTTCTGTCTGTTTAACTGAGTCATTACTAGTTTCAGTGACCCAGAAATGCCGTTATTCCCCTAATTATGACTTGACCAGCATCAAAAGCCAGCAGTATTAGCATATCATGCAAGATCAAGCAACAGAGAAAATGTCTGGCCAGTTGTCTACTGGAGCTCTCTATTTCCTGCCTCCCAAAGTCAGTTTTTACAAAGGTCAACCCATTCCAGTCTTTGTGCTGGCTTCAGGGGAAATGTGGTTTATGTTTTTGTCATTAAGTGTGAAAACACAAGTGTGGGGGAGGATTTCAAAGAAGTGTGTTTGTGCGTGTTTCTCTGGAACCAGGAGCATGCAGGCTTACTGAAACTGTCTAATTTAACACTGAGATCTACTCTGCATCTCCTCACAAACGACCTGACCATATTTACCACATATTGCCCATGTGTGTTGCACATTTCACTTATCAAACCGTTTGTGTGAATTTGTCACTGTGTAAGTTCAGTTTGTGGGATTCTGTGGAAAAGAAATGTGCTCCTGAAACAGAAAAAAGAGAAACAAACAAACCACAGAAACAAAAATGTGGGAAGAAAAAAAAAAGTTCAGAGAAAGGTTTCTTAGAATCTGTCCCATCTGAAATGTGCGCATGTTTACTCTTTTATGAAAGAGATGCAGATCACAAGGCCACGAGAGACACACAAAGCACTGCAGATTCCTGTTAGCTAGCGGTTCCTGAACATCTGTTGTGAAAGCTTCCTCCCACTGCTATAGTTTGTGAGCTGAGTTTCCTAAAGATTTCGGCTTCATCACAATCTATTTCCTTGCATCAGCTCGTCACATGAAGAGACCAGAAAAACGCCCACATAAGCCGTTGTTGTTCAATTACGACTCATATTTCCGTTTATGGTGGCGGCGCCCTCCAGTGGCTTTAGTAAATATGACCGGCGCACAGCAGGAATTAAGATGATGAATTTATCATGAAGTATAAGAGCACCAAATTCCGTGTTAGGAGGGAGGTTGGGGTGGTGGATGGGAGAAACAAACACTGGACTTTTACCCAGAAGACTAGGGTTTTGTCTACCATAAAAATAAACGGCAAGTTTTTATTTTATTTTATGGAAAAGCAGAACAAATGGAACTACGTTATGTTCTGCATCACATATGTAACCGGAAGTGAAGTAATGTCTGATTTGAACCCAAACCACAATCTTTTTCAGAACTTAACTAGGTAGTTTTTGTGCCTAAACCTAACCAAAATATGACCGTTTCATAACGTTAATGACAGGTTCAAAACCGCGCTACATTACGTTAAGGAAAATTCAAATTTATTACACCTTAGGTCTTATTCTTGTAGTTATGACCATTGTTTTTATCGGTTATTATGATAACAATGTGCTCACAAAAGAAACTGCTGAGATCTGGGAACATGGTGACAAAGTACGTATTTTTTTTGTGAGATAATATTTTTATTTGATTTTAAGATAATTTTTTGGGCTTTTCTGCCTTTTATTTGACAGCACAGCTAGGTGAGAAAGGGGAGAGAGACATGCAGGAAATCATTGCAGGTCTGATTCGAACCCTGGACCTCTGCGTCGAGGCATAAACCTCTCGGTACATGTGCACCTGCTCTACCCACTGAGCCAACCCGGCCACTTGTGAGATGTATAGGCTTTTTATTACCTTTTACCATAGTGCAGCAGCACAATGACAGGAAAGGGAGGAGAAAGGGGGAATGACAAGCAGCAAAGGGCTGCGGGTCGAACTCCAACCCAGGCCGCTGCCAAGGACTCAGCCTACATGGGGCGCACGCTCTACCTGGTGAGCTATGGTCGCCCCAAAAGTTAGCATTTTGAGGTAAAACTAACAGTGAACGCACCTGAAAAGTCAGTAATATACTTTTGTTGCACAGTAAAACTGTGTGCATTTAAAGCTACTGTAAGTACAGTAGGTCAAAGTTGAACCAGGAAGATGGACTGTGGTAAATTCTAACGGAGAGTTTGGGTTGTCCTTGTTTCCTCTTCCAACTAAGTGACTAACCTGAGTGGTTTATTACAAACATGTCTGATCATCTTACTGTTTGTCAGCTGGTCGTCACCAGAATTTTTTGTTATGCAACAGAAATCGACATCATCATTACCAATGGGAACAAAAGAAGGAAAATGCGACAAAGTTGTATGAAACCAGAATTTCCCTTTAAATAGTCACATTTTGTCAGTGTGACGTCAAGACGATACTGACAGATGAAAGAGAATACGGAACAGTGCTACATTCATAGGCAGTTTGAAAACAAATGTCATATGGTTTCAAATAATTTGACTCTTTCTAGTAAATATACTAGAAAAGCGCCATACAAGTTTTCTCTGTGATGTGTCATGATGTAGGAGTTGGTCACTGGAAAGTTAAAGGGGTTGTATTGTTAAAAGTAGACACTATAGAAACAAACATTGGATGGCCAAATTAGATGAAAATAGAACACAAAAATACATAAAACTACAAAAATACATTTAGCTGTAGTGTGGTATGTTATGTTTCCAAAAAAAGGGAAAAAAAACAGGAATTGAGCCTGGGAAGAAATCACCTACACCCATAATAAGATAAACTCACACACACAGTTATGCCAGTAGGCTAAATACATACACTCACCAATAATAATTTTAAAAAAAGTCATTAATATCACCGCAACATTTATTTTAATTTGTTTGTTGAGTGAAATATACACTCAACCTAAACATAAGGCAGTAACGGGATCCCACATGCTCTTTCAACTGAGTAAACACACACGTGACTCCACTGAGTGTTTGTTGTACCAGTTCTAACCCTGTACTTTCACATTTGTTTTGTCTGTGTCTATGTGTGTTACGAGCACTCCCTGTATTACACACCCTGCTTCAAGAAGAAGTACTCTCTGTGCACAAGGACCTGTCTGTCTGGTTCTCCCCAGTCGTGCGTGTGTGTGTGTGTGGGAGTGTGTGTGTGTGTGTGTGTGTGTGTGTGTGTGTGTGTACAGTATCTGTCTATCAGCCGTTTCTGTTACAAGCTGGTCCTATCACTCTGTGTCTCACACACACACACACACACACACACACACACACACACACACACACACACACACACACACACACACACACACACACACAGTATATTTTTTGGCTGTCTGCTGTACTGACTTTGTTTAAACAGACCACTTTATCAGTATTGTCTGACCCAGAATGAATCAACTGTTTGTTAATGGTCTGTCTGACAGTGTAATGTTATCAAGATGGATGGCAGTAAAGAAATACTCATTTGTGATGGCTGGTTAAGTGTGTGTCTGTGTGTCTACAATAATCATTGTGTATTTAAAGCACGCAGCAGATAACATATTCCCAGTGTCTTTTTTTAATATTGATCTACAGGAAGTTTGCCATTTTGGGAAATATGCTTATCTCAAAAACTGTAAATGCAGATGGACTCCTTTCACATTGCTAGTAGAAACCTTGTCTTTCTGTTTGTTTTTTGGTGTGTCACGTTCAAGTCACTGCTTCAAGACAAGAAATATTCCCACGACAAAACCCCAAATTGTTTATACCTTGTACAGTCTTTGTACAGATTAAACAAACGACATATAAAGTGTTAATTAGCGAGCTTTAGAGGTGTTAATATGCAGATTTTGTTACTTTCAGACAGAGCCGGGCTATAATCTGGTTGACAATCATATTTAGCCACAGTAGTTGCCAAAGTGGGATTCAGGAGCTCCCCAGAAGTTGAATATCAGGGATCCAGATTAAAAGTAACTGTGTTTTCCTCCCTAATCATCAGCACAATATGTAGCCTACATATAAAGACTATTCTGCATAGGTTTTGCTCTTCACTCTGCTGTATGGCATTAACTCACAGTTATATAATTCTGAAGTTATATTTACAACAACAGTCTTCTCAGATGTGGCTCCAAAGGATAACATTTTAAATCTAATTAAACGGGGTTCATGGTTTAATGGGGAGATATCTTTTTTGGCAGGGAGTGAGCCGGGGGTGGAGGTGAAGAGTCTTTGATGTGAAAAGGCTTGAAACCACACAGTGTGTTTGTGTAAAAGTCATTCCTAAAGTTCTGACTTGTCAAATAAATGCTGGATCCCCAACAGGTGTCTCCGTTTTCTGTGTGTTATAAAGCGAGTCCTTCCAGTGTCTACGCCTGAGTGTCACAACGCAGTAGACATGTCGGCCACTCTGTTCCACTGCCAACGGCTACCTGCAGCAGCAGCCTCGCAGCTTCCTCTGCCTGGCCACACCACTGTTTATGTCTGCGGGCTGCAGCCCTCAGCAGCAGCAGCAAAACATGTTTTCCTCTAGGATCTGAAAACTGGGCAGACAATGTCTCCACATGAAGGTTATTATCTAAGTCAACCTGAGGATGTTATTATTACTAAGGGTAAGGTGGAGCTGACTTTAGTGATGGGAGGGATTTCTATGGTGTTTGGTGTTTTAAGCCCCCAACGTCGTCTTCCAGGCAGCGCTGCATGGAAGGCACTAGGGTTAGGGTTAGGTGCCTTGAAGTCGACGGTGGGGGCTTAAAACGCCATCGTGCGATTTTTCAAGCTGAATTTTAAGAAGGTATAACTTTTTTTTGCAGTGGTGGAATTTACCTAAGTACATTTACTCAAGTACTGTACTTAAGTACAAATTTGAGGTACTTGAAGTTTACTTGAGTCTTTTCTTTCCAGGCCACTTTCTACTTCTACTCCACTACATTTCAGAGAGAAATATTGTACTTTTTACTCCACTACATTCATCTGATAGCTTTAGTTACTAGATACTTTACAAATTAAGATGTTTGCACAAAACACATGAAATTTATAAAACACAATGTTTTATTATAAATGAAACTACCCAACAATATATAGGCCTACAAGTCCAGCTGAAATTATTAGCTGATTAAACACTTAAATGATTGACAGAACGGTTTCAATTGTTTCCAGTTTCTAAAAATGTTCAGCATTGAGTAGTACTTTTACTTTTAATACTTAAAGTACATTTTCCCTGATGATGCTTACATACTTTTACTTAAGTAATATTTTCAATGCAGGACTTTTACTTGTAACAGAGTATTTTTTACAGTGTGGTATTAGTACTTCTACTTAAGTAAAGGATATGAATATGTCTTCTTCCGCCACATAAAAGTTTTTTCTGTCTATTAATATCTGCCGAAGACTGTTATTCGTCTTCTAGCCTGACTCCAGACCTCTAAATCACCGCCCACGTCTTTGATTTATTTAGCGATTCAAAGAAATGATTCTTTATGTAAATAAATTCTTCCTCTGTAGTACAATTTTTGTTCCCTTGGAACGGAGCCAGGCCAGCTGTTTCCAGTCTTTATGCTAAGCTAAGCTAAGTGGCTGCTGGACTATTTACCTTACAGACGTGAGAGAGAGGCATGACTTTTCTTGATTAACTCTCAACTAGAAAATGAATATGTTTATTTCCTGAAATGTCAAATTATTCCTTTAAAGAAAACAACATAAAGAGTCTTATTTTTATTCTCCTCAAACCATTCAGTGACCGCTCGTGCCCTCTATGAAAGCATCTTCATTCATTTTGTTTCTCCACTCATTTCTTCAGGTTTTTCTTTTAATTTTTCTCCCATCTGTGATGATATGTTTTGGCAAATAGTCACATAGTGATGTACAGTGGCCATTATTTGTAGTAGAAGCGGTAGACATGCAAAACAACTGGCACGGCCCTGTATAGAAGAAGATGTTGAGAAATCCAGCAGCTGCAGGGTTACACATCTGCATTGAGAACAGATGGACGGGGAGGTGAGGAGGTGGTGTGGGGTGTGGGGTGTGGGACAGAAAACAAGTGTACTCGAGGGCTGAGGGGTAACTAGTTAAGGGCCGACTCCCGGCCCTGAACTCTCCTCCTCCTGTCTTGCCTGCTCTCATGTCACCCCTGGGCTCCCTGATGGATGCTGACAGTAACGGCTGTCCTCCGTCCCCTAAACCATCACCCCCAGCCATACACACCGCTCCTCCTCCACCCTCTTCCGCCTCTCTCCTTCACACTGCCCCCACGCTATTGCCCGTTCAGCGCTGACCCCGGTGACCTCGCTTTGGAAGTTGCCATCCTGCGGCTCAGAGCTTCTTGGGGGGCAAAATGTCTGAGCCCGGCTGTCAAAAGCACATCTGGGACGTGATCCGCCACCCATCCATGAGCATTACTCTCTGGTGGACAGTTGTGTATCTCAACGCTACAGGCAAATTACTGCATGTCTCTGAAGAAGCCAAAATGGAGTTTTACTGCATGTATCAATACTTCTCTGGTGACTCCATGGAAAGAAAGATTTTTTTGGGTGAGTGAGTTTGACACCTGTGTTAAGATTACAATGTATCACGAGTAAAATAATTACCACATTTCAATCAATGTTCTTACAGGGTGTGGCACACACACACACACACACACACACACACACACACACACACACACACACACACACACACACAAACACGATACACTCTTTCCCACTTCCTGTTGTGCAATTTTATAAACTACCAATGTGAGGGCTGAACTTGTTGAACTGGATGGAAGATGGCAGGTAATCAGCACAAAAGCCGACATGGAAGTAAAACTGGAACAAACACACACAAAAACACACACTCCAAGCTGACATTGGTCAGTAATGATGAAGTAAACTTTATGAAACAGCAGATGAGAGATGAGAAAGTGGAGGATGTCATTTTTCAGGGGGGACATGTATTATTCATGCTGTCAGCAGCGACATTGGTGAAGGCACAGGAGTGTAAGTAATAGCGTGTGTCGAATAAATCAACAGCAATGATGACCTCATTTTTACCACATAACTCCCACACACTCTTTAAGGAGCTCCAGATGCATGAGTGCTTACACACACACACACACACACACACACACACACACACACACACACACACACACACACACACACACACACACACACACACACACACACACACACACACACACACACACACACACACACACACACACACCTTTGAAACATATATGCACTTATGTTTGTCCTCTATAAAAAAAAAAAATAACTTAAATAAACTATTGTTGTGTTAATGTTAATGTTAATAGCAGGGAGTGGACCTAACCCTAGAAATTAGACACACACACACACACACACACACACACACACACGGCAGTAAGTCGGACTCGTTTTAGGTGAGAGTTGGCCTCCGCCAGGGCTGCGCTTTGTCACCAATCCTGTTTGTAGTATTTATGGACAGGATATCGAGGCGTAGTCGGGGTGGAGAGGGGTTGCAGTTCGGTGGGCTGGGGATCTCATCGCTGCTTTTTGCAGATGATGTGGTCCTGATGGCATCATCGGCTTGTGACCTTCAGCACTCACTGGATTGGTTCGCAGCTGAGTGTGAAGCGGCTGGGATGAGGATCAGCACCTCTAAATCGGAGGCCATGGTTCTCAGCAGGAAACCGATGGAGTGTCTTCTCCAGGTAGGGAATGAGTCCTTACCCCAAGTGAAGGAGTTCAAGTACCTTGGGGTCTTGTTCGTGAGTGAGGGGACAATGGAGCGGGAGACTGGTCGGAGAATCGGCACAGCAGGTGCGGTATTACATTCAATTTATCGCACCATTGTGACGAAAAGAGAGCTGAGCCAGAAGGCAAAGCTCTCAATCTACGGGTCAGTTTTTGTTCCTACCCTCACCTATGGTCATGAAGGCTGGGTCATGACCGAAAGAACAAGATCCAGGGTATAAGCGGCCGAAATGGGTTTCCTCACGAGGGTAGCTGGTGTCTCCCTTAGAGATAGGGTGAGAAGCTCAGTTATCCGTGAGGAGCTCGGAGTAGAGCCGCTGCTCCTTTGCGTTGAAAGGAGCCAGTTGAGGTGGTTCGGGCATCTGGTAAGGATGCCCCCTGGGCGCCTCCCTAGGGAGGTGTTCCAGGCACGTCCAGCTGGGAGGAGGCCTCGGGGGAGACCCAGGACTAGGTGGAGGGATTATATCTCTAACCTGGCCTGGGAACGCCTCGGGATCCCCCAGTCGGAGCTGGTTAATGTGGCCCGGGAAAGGGAAGTTTGGGGTCCCCTGCTGGAGCTGCTACCCCCGCGACCCCGGATAAGCGGATGAAGATGGATGGATGGATGGATGGATGGATGGATGTAATTTCGGGTTTTAACCTGACAATATAGTTTCAGTTTAGTTTCTTTAAGGTTTAAGTTTTTATTTAGTTTTAGTTTACTATAATAACCCTGGTTTCCCCATTACAAGATACACGTGAGAGGTTAATATGGGGTGCCGAATGTAAAAGTTCGGTTACAATTACGGTTACAAAATACTGACTACAGTGGAGCTGTTCGACTAATGTTACTGGATTAAAACACATTTCGGTCAGTATTTTGTATTAGTGACTTATATTACAGAAATGTCTTAATATTTGTGTGTACTATAATGCCGTTGTTTTGTTTGACTCATATCTCCTTGTGTGTTTAACGTTAGTTTGACTCATCCTTCACAAGCAATCTAGCTCACACACTGCAGCCGACATGTCATCTGAACAGGCCTCGCAGCACTGTAACTAGCTAAGTTAGCTAGGTCTCGCAATGCGAGACTGAACAGCAGTAGGCCTGTCACACTATAGCCACATGTAAGTAGTTTTCAATACTTTGGTTACATTACCGTATTTTATTAACCTGAATTATGTTGCTATATTAGCTTGCGAAGGTGCTATGCATTGCTAACGCTAATTTATCTCAAAAAGCAGAAACGTTAGCTAACTACTGCCAAGATATGATTTCACTAGAGACCAGAGAGGTGTTGTAAGACTCGTCAAGTGTTGTCATGTGTTTACACTGTCTTACAATGAAACCATATCTTGGTAGTAACATTAGTTAGCTACTGCTTTTTGACATAAATTAGCTAGTTAACGTTAGCGTTAGCAACGGATAGCTACTTTGCAAGCCAATAAAATAAAGCCTTGGCAAACAGAATTAAGGTTAATAAAACACGATAACTAGCTATGTAACCAGTATTACAAACTTCTTACAAGTGGCTGGATTGTGACGTTTTAGTTGTGTTCGGATGAATATGTTGGATGCATAGCTGGACTTTATCCATGCTGGGCTAATGTTAGATTGCTTGGGAAGGATGACGTTAGTCACACACGGAGATATGTAATTCAAACAACGGTATTGAGATTAACACAACTATTAAGGCTGTCTGTAATATACCGGTCGGTCAATAATATAAAATACTGTTGATCAGTGCTTTCCAACCCTTCTGGTCTGAGGTTCCCCCACAGCCCTGTCATATAAACTCACATACCTCGCCCTATCAATTCCCAATGTGTTCACACTATCATATTATCATATTAAAGTGAATATTCTTACATTTTCATGCAATTGAACTGTAAACATTTAGGTTGGTTTGGTCAGAAATTCTACTAACTAGACCTTTTACTTGAAGTGTGGTTAATGTTTCAAAAGTCATCCATTACTTTTAGCTAATCATTTCAACTGTTAGCTAAGTCAGTAGGCCACTTTTAGCTATTTTTTTCTACCATTGATTACTTTTTTTAACATCTGTTGAGCTGTTTTAGCTGATATATTGTTTTAAATCAATCATAATTCAATTATTATTTTGATTAGTTAAGCTGCTCGACAATCTTTCCAAGTACCCACTGGCTACAGCAGAGATACCCCTTGCTGGGGCATCACTGGGTGCAGCGCGATTTGAAGCCACTGCAGTGGGCGTTGTTTCCTTGGGGATATGAATATTTTCTAAATGTTTAGCTTTACACTTGGCGATTTAACATTTAACATTTAGATTTAGATATAATATTTAGATTTAACATTTAGATATATATTTAAGATTTAGATATAATATTTAGATATATATTTAAGATTTAGATTGAGATATATTTAGATTTAACATTTAGATTTAGATTTAACATTTAGATATAAATTTAACATTTAGATTTAGATATAATATTTAGATTTAACATTTAAATATATATATTTAACATTTAGATTTAGATATAACATTTAGATTTAACATTTAACATTTAGATATAATATATATCATTTCTGTCTCAAATGTGAGGAAAATGTGCTAAATGTGAGGAAAGTGAGCTAAATGTTGAAAATGTATCAGCTAAAAAATTGTAACCGAACTTTTACATTCGGCACCCCATAGGTTAATTATGAGATGAATCATGTGTAGTAAAGAAAAAAGAAAAATAAAAGTTCTGCTATATGGCATTTCTTTAAACCAATCACAATCGTTTTGAGTGGTGCTAAGCGCCGGACGGAGCAACGGTGCCGCTGCAAAATAGCCTCGGAAAGGAACTTGTTTTGGTGGAACATGTATACGTTCAAAAGTCCTGCAACAGAAAACTCAGATTGGACAGATAGTCTAGCTAGCTGTCTGGATTTACCCTGCAGAGATCTGAGGAGCAGTTAACCATAGTCCTCAGAAATCCACCGGAGTTTAGAATTCACACACAAAGACACAAAGGAGGCGAAAATAAGGCCATACGGTGGATTTTCCGGCGCTAATGGTGCAATCGCGGAAGTGGGAGGTCGAGGATAGATTACTAGCTGGTTTAATCTTTAACAATTAAAGTACATTGTATTTTATTGTCTTATTCTGTTTTCATGTAAAATCTTAAACTGAAAAGTAACAATCTGTCAGATTAATATAGTGGTATGAAAAGTAATATTTCACTCTGAAATGTAGTTGAGTAGAAGTATAAAGCATAACGTTTGCTAATATTCAAGTAAGTTCAACCTTAAAATAGCCTACCTGAGTACAGTACTTGTACTTACTTTCCACCACTACACACAGTCACGTACACGCACTGTTTCCAGATGTTGTTGTCTGAGAGCTCATGCAGATGTTGTACCTGGCAGTAAAGCCAAACACCCGTCAGACTACCACCACACCTGGCTGGAACCGCAGACAACGGCATGGCAAAAAACTTTCTTTCACACACACACAAACACACACACACACACACACACACACACACACACACACACACACACACACACACACTCGTAGCCACTGATGAGATAAGTCAGTGGAGATAACTGCGATACAAGTCATTCCCATTGTTAAAATACAGACAGAAAGACAGCTAGACAGTGAGGCAGCAAGAAAGACAGACACTCTCACCATGCAAATGTGAAATCTAGTATGCTCCCTCCTACCCAAGAAAAAAACAAAACTGAAGTTGTGAGCTTCATTTTCCCATGGCCTCACAGCCATACACAAACAAATCTAATCATATAACAAAATACAGACGTGTCTGGTCTGCCCTGTGGTGAAGGCCTTATAAAACACTCAGCAGCTACTAGACAGGTTTCCTTCGTTTCAGCAAAGGAACATGTCTTATAATCACAATATTTCTTTACTGATTTTTTATCAAATTTGTTTCCAAATCGCTCTACCGATGTTTTCTGAGAGACAGTGGGACAGGTTCTCTCTCGAATCCTCGCCTCAGGCCAACCTGAATCCAAGACGGGATGTCAATAATTTCCCAAGCCTTTATTTTCCGCCTCCGTTCATGGCAGTTCTTGTCTTGTCTTGCTGCCTGTTGTTTTGCAGCTCAGGAGCCTTGAGATGTGATCTCATCTGCGCCTCGCTCCTCAACCCCCGCTCCCAAAACAACATTGTATTTATCTGACCAAAATAGCCACCTCAGGCTGGAAAAACCCTAGTCAAGACAAACAGAAATAGGCCAAAAGTTTCCAAGGAAGCCATTCTGGGCTGGAGGTGATGCTTTTGACTGACAACAGCCACGGGGCAGCTGAACAAGACTCTGCATTTAATTCTGTAAGGTGATGGTTAGAGACAGCTATAATAAAAGCTCTTATTATTCTTGAGCTACTGACAAACAATAGAAGTGTGTGTGTGTGTGTGTGTGTGTGTGTGTGTGTGTGTGTGTGTGTGGGGGGGGTTGGACACATTAATTGCAACACCTGTACAGTGTAATACAAGCGAGAAAAACAGAACCATTTAAGCTTCAGGAAAATGGTATTTAATGGAGCACTGATATATTTGATTGACACTAATCATACAGATGTTTCTGTTTTTTATTATGATGCTTACTGGCAATATTAAATGATATGTAACATTGACTGAAGGCTGGTTATCCAAACCATAAATTATTATTATCAGTATTTCTTAAGGTAACAATCACAGGTGAAATACAGTTGAGTCATTTGTATTTTGTAAATTCACAAATTTGAATCAGAGAGCTTTACAATTTGTAAAACATACTACACCTTAATATTAACAACATGCAACTTAATATTAACAACATACAACATACTACACCTTAATATTAACATCATACAACTTAATATTAACAACATACAACATACTACACCTTTAATATTAACAACATGCAACTTAATATTAACAACATACAACATACTACACCTTAATATTAACAACATGCAACTTAATATTAACAACATACAACACACTACACCTTAATATTAACAACATACAACATACTACACCTTAATATTAACAACATACAACATACTACACCTTAATATTAACAGCATACAACATACTACACCTTAATATTAACAACATACAACACACTACACCTTAATATTAACATCATACAACTTAATATTAACAACATACAACATCTTAATATTAACAACATACAATATACTACACCTTAATATTAACAACATACAACATACTACACCTTATATTAACAACATACAACATACTACACCTTAATATTAACAACATACAACATACTACACCTTAATATTAACAACATACAACATACTACACCTTAATATTAACAACATAAAACATACTACACCTTAAAATTAACAGCATACAACATACTACACCTTAATATTAACAACATACAACATACTACACCTTAATATTAACAACATACAACATACTACACCTTAATATTAACAACATAAAACATACTACACCTTAATATTAACAACATACACCTTATATTAACAACATACAACATACTACACCTTAATATTAACAACATTCAACATACTACACCTTTAATATTAACATCATTCAATTTAATATTAACAACATACAACATACTACACCTTATATTAACAACATACAACATACTACACCTTAATATTAACAACATTCAATATACTACACCTTAATATTAACAACATACAACATACTACACCTTATATTAACAACATACAACATACTACACCTTAATATTAACAACATACAACATACTACACCTTAATATTAACAACATAAAACATACTACACCTTAATATTAACAACATACAACATACTACACCTTAATATTAACAACATACAACATACTACACCTTAATATTAACAACATAAAACATACTACACCTTAATATTAACAACATACAACACACTACACCTTTACTATGAGTCTGTTGTAAGACTATAGATTTCACTCAGTTGGATTAACTTTCTGTAATTATCTATCATATGTGATGCCTTTAGAATTTCTAAGGCAAAACTCAACTTTAAATATATATAATTCATCATACATTTTTAATAAAATCAAATATTTCTCTTTATTCTTAAAGAACCCTAATCAACTTTAAAATCTGCTTGTATATTAACTTTTAATTAATTTAAGAATGATCTGATCAGCTACAATATTAGCTTTTTAGTGTTGGTTAAACTAATGTTCTGGACTCAGTAGACCTACAAGAAGCCACACTTTCAGTCTGAGTGGCTTTGCTAACTATCTCTAGACACAAATGAGATAATCTCAAGCATGGACTAGACACACGCGTGAAAAATCAGACACACCACAACATTTACACAGACAGACCAACAATAACCCATGGTCTGACCCTCCACTACTCCGCCAAAGGGGGAGGAGGTGTGGGAGAAAACAACCTGAAGATTTAAAAACACATTCCACTTCCCGTAAGGCTGGGAGAAGGAGCAGTGAGTCACTGGAGCAGCTTGAAACGGGCCCTTTGTAGTTTTCAGACGCAACATCTTTGAATGTCTACATGTGAAGCTTTTAACCTCCATGGGTCCTCCTTGAATGTTGTTGATGGTTATCAATCTATTTGTTCAGTTGCTACTAAAACAACTCATTAACAGACTCGTCTGAAAGTGACTCTCATCACTCATTCTGACGGCAGGTCATATGGGTACGGCATGTTCTGAATCATTCTTTTTTTATTGCTGTTAACACGGTTGGCCCAATTCATTTTTAATTGTTCTTAATTGCCAGAACAGTTAAACATTTAACACACACATTAAAGCACAACATGGCACACATAAGTACACTCCCATCAAGAAAACCACACATTTAATCACAGCCGAGTGTTTATAATAGACCTCCATCATGTTGTTTCCTCTGCAGTGATGCCAGGAAATTATATTACGAATCATTGTGGGAATAAACCCTCCTCTCTTTCTTTTCATCTTTCTGCGTCCTCCTGTCAGTCCAGACAGAGGCCCCCCAAAAAACAGACTGAAACCCCGAAATGATGCTGATTTTCCACTTGATTCACAGGCTGCATCCTGAGTCACAGCCATCAGGTCCCTCTCCAATCACACACATGCTGACAGCCTAATTGACTCCACTGAGGAAGAGTCCATGGTCTATCTGTTATCTATTGACTCCCCTGCTGGCGGGACTGACTCACACTCTGAAGTTCAGGTGGACCAGCTATCATTCAAATCTGTTCACACTCAACAGGCGGCCTGATTAATGGCACATGATTTAGACCAGCTGGCTCAAGGCTTCTGGTTCTTGCTGTTGTTGCAAAGTCATCTTCTTGTCCATTATTTTTTCATCTTCTAGTTTTTCTTATATTGTCTTATCTTAAGGTGTCTAATAAAACCTGATAGGTGAAAATGAGACGTTAGATTTCCCTTTTATTATTACCTTGAAGATTAAAGCTGCGGTATCTCTATATACTTTTGTATTGTCTACAAATCCGAAGCCAATTTGTTCCTACTGAAGACATCTTTCATGTCACATCATTAACAATTAATTAGTCATTTCATGGGATTTGTTGACAATACGAAAAATATTGAACATTACCTTAAATACATATTTATAATATAAAAATATAAAAAAGAACATTACTAGACTTTTCATTTGAAAGGATGGATTTTAAAAGATGGTTACTGACCAGTGTGTGTTCTTGAAAACGAGATAAACTGTTGGTAGAATGACTACAAAACAACATTTTAAAAGACAAATATATTTGTAAGATAATTGTGTTCATGTCTGGGCAACTCCACGGGACAAGTAAACAAACACACACACACACACACACACACACACACACACACACACACACACACACACACACACACACACACACACACACACACACATGTATACACTCACTTTACTCACTCTCAAACACATACTCACACAAACCCTTCTTCATTGCCCTGGCTGTGCACCCAGAGGGACAGCAGTGAGTCAGAACGAGTCATACACACACACACACACACACACACACACACACACACACACACACACACACACACACACACACACACACGCACACAAACATAGAAACACGCATGCAAAACTCTCACATACACGCAAACACTTGCCAAAATGCCAAACTGCTGCAAACTTTATTGGTTGCAGTCCTCTGAGCTCCTGTTGACTTGAGTTGATCACGGTGAGTGTTTAGGGTTGAATAAGCTGAACACAACACAGTTTTCTGACCTGCATACAGAAAGCTGGAATATCTGATGACATGTGACCTTGTGACCTGTTATCACATGTGCTCAGATATCACTCTTTTTGTCATCTTCAATTTTTTTTCCTTGTGTTGTTAAAACAATAATCAATCACATGTAACTGACATTATAATCAGGAGCCATAAAAGTGACATTGTGAAGATAAATGAATTGAAGCTAAAGTTTACATGTATCAGTACTAAAGGGTGCCAGTGCTAAATCTTTCTTTGATGGTGGATTAGGGATTAGTATTTAAATATATCTTTTGTTGTCATGTCAAAATGAATCTATTTCAGGAGATGCTGCCTAAAACAAGCCAAAATAGTTTGACAAGATTTCCAAGCAACTGACATCTTTAGTTATTTGTGGGGATAATTATAAGGTCAACAATAGAGAAATCCATGCTGCATGTAGAGTGGAAGGAGGACAGCCTTTCACTTAACAGCCAGATATCATAACATAAGATTCAAGTTTGCCACCAGAGCACGGTTGTTGTACAAATGTAGGTTGTAGATGCCTTAAGGGGATAGAGGAGAAGGGATTTTGGCTGAGTTTTTATCCACCCCCCCATCCTTATGTAGAACCATTAATCAGAGACAATATGAAGTCATCACTCCCTCATGGGATTTACTGCCTGTAAAAATAAACCTTACATGGCTCATAAGCTAACACTGATATCACAAACTAACAAGCTCTGGCAGCCTGTGGTGCATTCTTATTTTCTAGGTGACGTTTTGTTTTAGAAAAATAACTTTTTTAATCAAATCAACTTACGGTTGATTAGTTTCCACTGGGGGAGTTTTATATTTTCCATGAAGAGGGAGGAATGAACTACAACTCCCTGAATACATGCTCAGACGGGAGAGGACGAGAGAGGAGAGGAATGGAAAGAAAAGGAGAAGCGAAAAGTGGGGGAGAGAGAAGGAGGAGAGGAGAAGAGACGAGAGAAGAGACGAGAAGTTGGAAAGGGAGAGGAGTCAAATATGAGAAAAGAAAAAGAAAGGAGAAAAGAAAGAAAGTGAGGAAAAGATGTGAGAACAGATGGATGTATGTTGTAACACAGAATGGGGAGGTGAGAGAGGGCGGTTAGCTGGCATGGTGTTTGTGAGCAAATGTATGCGTCACTGAAGCTATTCCAAGATGTACAAATGCACTCTCTCTCTCTCTCTCTCTCTCTCTCTCTCTCTCTCACACACACACACACACACACACACACACACACACACACACACACACACACACACACCACACAAACGTTTCCTTGACAACAGTATAGTATTTTCGGGGATCAGAGGTGGCAGTGTGAACATATGTGTGTGTTAAATCTGTGCATGTTCAACACCGCTGTTAAAAGCTTGTTAGTCAAGAGGCATGTGGCCAAAATTGCAAAACAAGGTCATTTATTCTGGTGAATTCAACAGTTTTGCGTCACTGAGAGGAACTACTTTCTTCATGCTGTCTGAAATAAGCCATCACATTCCCATACCTTAAAGCAATATTCAATACAAGTAGATGTCAAATAAAGGGGAGTGAGTGTGAGTGAAGGCCCAGGAGAGCTTTCAAAAGCCCTCTGCCAGCAGAAGAGGTTTGAATTTGTTTTGCAGCATTGGCGATCACATAATATCGCCAATGTGTCAAGTCTATTCTTGGATCATCTAATTGCTTAGAAATTCATTGACGTCATTTAGGGACCGAGAATCTGCACTTCCTTTACTGCTTTAAATTTGGTGATAAGATGGAACGTCGCACTTATCTGCAATTTATTTTTGTTAATGACCCTCGCACATCTGTGGCACTGGCAACCAAATAATTGTCAATAGGAAGTTGCTAAATAAATAACATAAAAAGTAAATAAACAGGATGTTCTAACGGTTAGTAGTTAATTAAGGACTGTTCTCAGAGGATGTTTCTGAGACGTGCACTCCAGTTAATAGGTCTTCAAATGTAGATGAAAAGTTGACACACTTATACAAAAACACACTCCCAACATCTTAAATACACTTACAGACATACACACAAATGCACAATAGCCCCCACCTACACTTCACTACAGGAAATCAAGCATTTCCTGCTGTATTTGTCACAGGATGTGAGGTTAGTAACTCTAACTAGTGTGTTTCAGTGCATTATGAATGAGAACCACTCTCTGTGGACCACAGTCTCACTCACAGCACTTTTGAAGTTCTATAATCAGTGGTAATCATACTGACACGAGATGCTCTGCTCCCACACATTTGATGAATGGAGATTTGGGTTTATAAAAAGGCAGCAATGGCATGAATGTGCACTTATATAAGTATGAAAAACGAGAAGACGGTCAATTAAAAACAGAGTGCATGCTAAGAGAACTGATTGGCTATTTTCAAAGATTGAGGTCTAAACCCTAAATAGCTCCTTATGTATGTGTATGTGGTGAGAAACAGTACAGTGTGTATTGCTTTGGACAAATGCAAAGTTAATAATCAATCAATCAATAAATCAAGCAATCAAACAATCAATAAATGAATCAATCCAGTAATGGTCATCAGAGATTGGAGTTGGCATTAGCTTTAACCATGAAACCATAAGTGCTCTAATGTACTTGTTCTCAGAGTCAAAACTAAACACACGGCAGGTGCCTTTAGCTTCTATGCTGCTCAAATGTAAACGTATTACCAGAAGAGTTCAGACTTGAGTAGTCTCGCATTGCCAGACCTTCCTCCACAGCGCTGCGTTCCGGGATGGGAGAAAACCATGCTTTGGTTTATTGGCATTTCTTTAAACCAATCACAATCGTCATGGGCGGTGCTATGCGCCGGACGCAATAACGTCTCTGCAAAATAGCCTCTGTAACAAACTTGTTTTGGTGGAACATGTGCACGTAGGGAGGCCAGCTCTGGAATTAAAATGGCACTGGAACAATCCCATTATGAAATGGTGTCGATATAGACTACTCCTTCCCAGACTCAAAGTTTACGGGGTTGCCAGGTTGAGAACACTGAACCCAATATCCCACAATGTCAATGTTAGCTGGATGCTAGTCTCGCATTGCCAGACATTACTCCACAGCGCAGCGAAGTATGCTGGCTATGTTGACAGTCATAAAAGCCTGTGCTCTCGCAGAGCTCTGTACCCGGCTGACAGTCACCTTGTCACGGCTTAAAATTACTGCAACGGCCGCTAAAAAGACCGCAACCTCGTAGCCCTCTGTACCTGACTGGCAGTCACCCTTTCTCTACATAAAATGACTGCAACAAACGCCAAAAGACGGCGACTCTCTCCGTCGTCTGTACCCAGGTCACAGTCACCGTTTCTCGGCTACAGCCACTGAACAGAAACGAGGGAAGAATTTTGGCAGGGGGGAGATTTTTGGTTCCACTACTTTCCAGACACCGTTATATACATAAATGTAATAAACATATAGCCTTTCTTCCATATGATTATAACGTTTTCTAAGTTCATGTATAGATGAATACAAATATTTGTTGTTGCATGATCTACAAAATAATTTACTAAAAGCAGCTTGTGATACACTGTACATTACACATTATGGCTGCATGTCAGTGTGTAACAAAGTGGGAATCATCTTACAGTCCAACATATCATAACCGTGAAGCTGGCTATGGTAACGTTAGCCACAAGAATATTCCATAACGTAACATACCATACAGTGCAGAGCGGCCTGTAGAGAATGCAAGCTGTGTTCCAATTCAACAATTCAGGCTACACGGTTGTTCTGCTAAAGTTAAATTGCACGTTTTCCATTATTAGCAAGTCAACTTGCGGTTTCTGTCATATATCAGGTCACGGTAACCAGCCGTGGCCCGCTTGCCCGGTCCTCCGGTAACAATAGCAGTTAGCATGTTAGCATGCCGGCGTTAGCCAGCACCAGTAAGGATCACTTCAACAGCTGTGTCTCAATTATTTTGCGAGTAACTAACTCCAGTACTCTATATCATTTAATGCAAGCACACGAATGTTGAAATGACTGAAAATGCCCATCCCTACTAGCAGCCGTGAGAAGCTCAATGCTTAGTAACCTGTTCAGGAGGAAATTATACTACTCGGCGTCCTTTTGGGTTCAAGCTGTCTCCATCTTTTAAATGCATCTTCAGAAAAACGCAGAGTTTTTTTGTTATTGTTGCGGCACGTTTTCTTAAAAAATGCGATGGAATATGCAGGATATTTATGCAATTTTATGCACTTCATGACGTCGCTTCATAACGTTCCCATGGCAACGGGAAAATGGCCGCTCTTGTGTGAAGTAAAGCAGCAACGAAAATGCGGGGATTATGAAATCATGCAAGCCAACGGTTTAGAAAGTTGCAGTTTTTTTTCAGGTTGGGTAGAATGAATCTAACTCTGTTAATCCAGTTTGTTTGTTTGTTTGCTTGCTTGCAGCTCCGGCTGCAGCCAGTGCGTTGTTTTTGCGTGTTTGCGCTTGATGTCTGGCAACCCAGGTGTCAAAAGGAGAAGTTAACAACAACACACAGGCCAAAACAAAAACAGTCATTCTGTCGTCATGGACATTTCAAAGGAGAAAATACTGGCTTTAGCATTGTTGTCAGAGCAGATAGTATTTAAACTTGGCATGTTTCCTCAATATCTGATGATGTATTGTGGTCATTTTTCGATTTAATACAGTGAATATATTACATATTGGATCTTTAAATATCGCCCAGGGAAAGATAATGGCAACATGGACGCCTTCTCACAGAGATCACCAGAGGTCTCTGCCACCATGGCCACTGCAGCAAAAGCACATATATGTTTACTGTAAATAGTCTTAATTGTGGTGTTTTTGTCTGCTTGACTGGCACAGACACTGAGGACACTCTCAAAACGCACCTGAAGCGAATCTCCTAAGCAGGAGAGAGACGTGAAGATTGACAGCTACTGATAAGTGTCCTGGTGGGAGAGAGCGGGCGGATTGAGGTGTGGAAAGGACCTGAGGTGGTGTCGGGGCTAGACCGCTGGTGGAGAACTGCAGAGACAACAACACGCAGTGGGCCTTGCGTGGACAGCTTGACCCAGGATAAAAGGGCAGGCTGCCGGACAGAGAGGAGTGCGCTGAATTTAAAATCCTGTTCCTTACTTTTAGAGCCCTTCACGGTCAAGTTCCTCCCTACATCTCTGACTTGATACAGCTTCATACTCCCACCCGTAGTCTGAGGTCATTAGGTCAGAGGCTACTAGTGGTTGCCAGCACTCATTTCAAAACTACTGTAGAGGGGATCGATCATTCCAAGCAGTGGCTCCTAGGCTGTGGAATGTCTTGCTTCCCTCTCTACGTTGTGTGAATTCTGTCGAATCTTTTCAAAAGCAATTGAAGACTCTGCTATTCAAGCAGGCTTTTAGTTAGTCGAGGGTTTTTTATGGTTGTTTGTTATGTTTTCTATTTGTACTTGTATTTTAATTTGTTGTATTGTATTACATTTTGATTGATCAAGCCTCGGGGATAAAGTACCTGAGTGTACACTTTGTGACGATTACTTTAAAATATAAGCTAAAGACACCTTTTTATTTCGTTTTTTATTTATACACCTATTTCTTTTTGTCAAACATTAGCTAGTCCTCATCCTAAAAGCCTCTTGTAAAAGTAATACTTTTCTAACCTCTATTGCTTGCCAATGTATGTTTGTTTTTCCAATAGGCATCAAAACAAGGTTATGTTAGAACAAATAACATTTTAAATACAACTTAACTACTAGTTCTAACAAGCTTTACCCATCAAAACATCAACAATGGTGCTTTAAAAAAAGGATAGAAAAATGTCCTCTACATGCCAAGGACTTCATCAACAAACGAAAATAAGCGTAGTCAGTTTGTCTAGGACATGTAGCTTTACCCTCAGTCTATTAGGATTATATCATGTAAGCAGCCATCGTGAACATATTTAGGTACCTTTTGAGAGTTCCCACTTTAAAACAGGTCAGCTGGAATTTTTTTAAAAGTCAGCTGGAGATGAAGTTTTCAAAACATTCACTGTTAATTAGCTGGCCAGCTACAGATGATGAAATCCGTTAGCTAGCTGCAGTTGTCATTTCAGCCATCAACATTTGACTGTCATCGGTTAGAGTTAAGAAGCCTGCTTTTGTCTACTTCTGCCTAACATTAGAGACTTTTCTTTTTCAATGATGGCTTTTCAGTGGTAAATCTGCCACTGTTATCATGGTGAACTCCAGACGATAACAAGGGCTCAATTAGTCGAGCGACTTTGTGTAATCATTATTGTGTGTGCACCTACTGTATGTGTTTCTGCAGTGGAAACAAGGGTTTCAAGTGTTGCCCCTGGGCAGAATTTTAAATACACTGCTTGTGCCGAGAATTCCTACATAAAAAACACCCTAAGGGCGAACGGCATGCTCAGCTGAGCATGCATAATGCACATAATGCACACATGTACAAAAGAGACAAACAAATAGATGGATAGGTAAAGACAGGAGATACAAGGAACAAAAGAAGGCTGTTTTATAAAGAAAAACATAAAGCCAAGCAGAGATCTTTTTACACATCGCCTCATGGTTCCTGTAATACCCATCTGATTGAGTGATAACACCCTGCACCTCATTTCTGGGCACCAGACTCCACCAGTAACACCAGACAGCTGGGAGACAGAAAAAGCAAAAGTGCAGTTTAACCGTTTCACTGCCAGACAGAATTGAGTAGGTTGTGGTTGTCTGACTAAAAGCTTTCTCTCTCAGTCTCTATAAATTAGTGGTTTTATGAGTATTGATGAAAGTGTCACTAGACCTCTCCCAGTAACGCCTGTCTCTACCACTACCTGACAGATCACTGAACGCTACGAGGAGGAGTCTCTGTGTACTACCTATGATTACTAATGGCTGGTGTGCATGATCTGCACCTTACTGAAATGAAACCAAATGTTATGATAAAACTGATTTTAAAAAGCACATCTAGTTTATCTCATCACTGTAAATGCTAAATATGAAGTGCTCACTACTTCTGGATTTCAGTGCTTGTGTAGAGGGGATGTTTTTTTTCTAGAACGTATGACTACAAATGAGTGTGCGTTTCCCCCCCTGCTGTGTTTCTCTTTCCCCTTTGCTCTCATGGGAACGTAAGGGGAGTAGTAAATATGAGGGGTGGAACTCACAAAAATGATGTGACAAAAAAAAGATATGAGGGCAGTGATTAAAGCAATACGATGGTCTTAAATCTAAAAACAAATGTGAATAAAACATAAGTGAATTGATAAATCAGCCTTTAAATTCAATGTTGAATAATAATTAGAAGAAAAAAACAGACTTGATTTGATAAGAAAATCTGGGTACACTTTATTTGAAGGGGTGTGCATAAGACTGACATGACACAGTCATAACTATGACATGACTCCTGTCATGAAAGAGTCTTTTTGACTGTTGTCATTAAGTGCCATTCAATAAATTATGACACTTTTAATGCTAAGTTACAATGTTTGAGATGTTAGTGTTATGAAAACTTGACATTAACGAAGACAACAATCTGTGTTATGACAACTTGACTTTAAGCAAGACAATATAACCTGTCAATGTCTTTGTTATGACAACTTGACATTAACCTAGACAACATAACCTGTCATAAATATGTCATGGCGGGCACCTGGGTAGCTCACCTGGTAGAGCAGCCGCCCATATATATGTATGTTTACTTCTCAATGCAGTGGCTGCAGGTTTGACTCTGACCTGCGGCCCTTTGCTGCATGTCATTCCCCCTCTCTCTGCCCTTTCATGTCTTCAGCTGTCCTCTATAAAACAAAATGCCCAAAAAATAATGATCAAACTTTGCACTGTCGGCTAATTGGACAGCTGTACAGCTAACCAAGCTAACTAGCTAACGGCCAGTTAGCGGTTACTTTAGCAACAAGTAACGTTTGCCAAGTTGTCATAACAAAGACATCGACAGGTTATATTGTCTTCATTAATATCAAGTTGTCATAACACAAACATCTAAAAGAAATGCTAACTTAGCATTAAAAGTGTCATAATAATATGTAATAAAAACAGTAATGAACATTCACAAAGACTGCTGCATGTTTATGTCATAGTTATGACGGTGTCATGTCAGTCTTATGCACGCCCCTTCAAATAAAGTGGTACCGAAAATCTTTGCTGTGACATTTGCATTGGTGTTGAAGAATTATGTGCACTTTTACACAATTATGTGCACCCTTGGAAATGAATTGAGAATTCTGTTGAGTTGTATGGGAACGTAGTTAGTTATACTACAGTGGGCTATCTAAAGTCAGCTAAAACTAGCCACCATAAGCTACTGGCCATACCAGACCAAGTGAGGCTATAGCAGCAAAACCCCTGAGTGTGCTAAACTAAGAAAAGGTGCACTGGATTGCTTTTTATTTCGTAAGGGGAAGATTGAGTTAATTTTTCTTTTAAAAGTTAAACTTTTATATCATAACAAATGAAAATCTAAGACCTTTTCAATCATCAGCTTAGTTGTACTTTCATCAACAGTCAACTGTTCATAAAAGATTAAAGATTAAATATATTTTAACATGTTTCAATTTCACTCCTCACAAGACGGACCACTGTGGAATCTACAAAAACCGTTACAAATGTAAAAGGTTTGTAGGCTGTAATATGATGGTGACTAACTTTTCAGGAAATTCTTTTAACATCATAGAGCTGTGAGATAAAAGACATCTCAGCACAAAAGGAACACACAGAGGTAACACACACACACACACACACACACACACACACACACACACACACACACTTCAGTAAAAGGACTTGAAAACAGCAGATACAGTAAATGATGGATTTATCTGCTTGTTCAAGGACTGAAACGTCTCTCTTGATATACAGACTGACTGATACAGAATGATCTAGGCCCACGCATAGCTTTAAGTGGAGCTATTCAATGCACGTAGATATAAACAATTGCTTTTGACCGCCTTTGTACTCGCTCACTTGGCTTTCTGAGTATGAGAACAACTATCCTTTGACAGGAATGTGTGTGTGTGTGTACCTAGGTTGCTTAACCACTTCTGGTAAATAAAGTAGAAGTGGGCCTGGCTTGCTGGTGTCATCTTCACATTGACGTGAAACAGACAGTAAATAATGAGGTTGAATGAAACTCTTCTGACTGCTGAATTCAGATGAAGGTTTGAGGGTCTTAAATGACTCATTAAAAGATTAGGTTAGCATGTATTATGACTGTAATCCCTCTCACAGGATGAAAATTTGATTATGAAATTAATATTATGTTAGTTTTGTGCTATGTGCTTAATATTATAGCAGTGTTTGTGATGCGTTGGGGACTAGCCTCACATATGTACATATTCATACATCTAGAGTGTGAGGACATTTTAACCTTTTGAAGTATGACCAAACAATGAAAACTGGGACAGCGTGGGCATCCTCACCTTGCTGCGTTATCAGAATGTACATCACTCTGAGTACAGTGTGATGTACTCACTGTTATAATGAATGAATGGATGGCAAACTCCTCTGTTGTTTGGAGCAGTCGTGGAAGTTAATATAGAAACAGCTCACCTACATAAATCACCAAGCGCTCTATGTGCTCT
The DNA here is from genome assembly GCF_031162955.1 of Sander vitreus. Lineage (NCBI taxonomy): Eukaryota > Metazoa > Chordata > Actinopteri > Perciformes > Percidae > Sander > Sander vitreus. The sequence continues at coordinate 28,612,893 of NC_135856.1, read as the reverse complement.
TCTTCTACAAGACGTAGACATTCATGATAATACATATTTTTGGGCAGCCATATGATGGCATTCACTTCTGCTCATCTCTCTCTGCTTTATTTCCAGGAAGCAATGGAGTCTAGAAGTGCTGAGTCTTGATGATCATCAGCAACAGTGTGAGCATCCAACCCGTTCTCACTCCGAATTCATAAAATACAGACGCTTGGGCAGTGGCTGGCTTTTACGCGGTGGGAGTGAGAATGTGTTGCAACGAGCAACAGAATGTGCCTCGGGCGCCTACACCGTTCCAGCCCAACTCGCACCAATGATCTCACCTAAACCACGTGATTAGACACACTGTCCTTACTATCTACTTAGTGTCTCTTTGACAAACATTTCTCATAATGCAGGTGCTCTCGATTGCTGGCAGGGATGCAGTTAGCAGACATGCAGACAACAAAAAACAAAGAAGTGACAGATTTAAATACACAAGGCACACAAACTAATGTGGCGGACTTGTATATGAGTAGGCTACTGATATCTATATTACTATGTGAATGAATACATACACGAGAGTGTTGAGATAAACTGAAGAGAGACAGATGAGTTCTTGGAAATCCGTTGTGTTGAATCGTGTGTTGTTTGGGTCAAAAACTTCCACCGCAGAAACCGCCAATTGGACCTTTTTTTCTATATCAGTAACATAATCTACAATAAGCAACACTGTATCTGCACTGAAAGATAAACAAAGCTACCATCTCTCATTTAAATTACCTGCTGGGAAATTGTGTAGGCTAAAATGAGGTTCTCACTTCAAACCAAAACCACAGCTTCTCATTTTACATGTCGAGAGTAAATAAGCCAAGTCATTTACCAGCTACTGTGATTAATCTGCCCTGATGTGTATGAGCTCTTGTTCTCCCTGATCAGTCCGTATTTCTGCTCCCTTTTTATTTTCACAGGACAGATGAGTTCAGTATAGAGGAATGTTGCAGAAATGCCAAGCAGGAGGGAGAGACATAGACACTAGGTGAGACTGCACAGAGATCATTTCAATTGCTCTGACTTGAGTGATAATGAAAACATAACCCAACACTTTAATTCAGCAGTGCACTCCTATAACCAGAGATATCTTTTTTATTGCATTTGTATTCCTTGTCAAAACCTGATGCCTACATTACCCACAATGCAACTCAACCACCGACAGTTCACCAGAGATTCGGGTGTGTTGTGCTAAAAGCGGCTAATGTAGCCTCGAGCCGCTAGCCTGAAGCAGATACGAGGTCTGGTAAGCTCACTTCTTCCTACACTCGCTTTTTTTTTTATGATTTCATTAAAACTTGTAGTCTTCAGACCCAACCAACGTTGACTAAAGTGACCTCATTTGAGGACATTTGTCAGATTTCATGCAGCTCTCTGGAGCCACAAAATGCTCAATACAAGTCTATTCACATGCAATAGTACTCCCCAACAGTACTACCCTTAAACAGACTTTGATGTGTAAAATCAATGGCGTTCTTCTTTAACAAAGCGTCATCTTGAGAATGCTGAATAACAAATATGGTCAATAGATACTGCAATAACATACCTTGTCGCAAGTGCATACAACGAGTTGATTACAATACTCACCCCTCGTGTAGTCCAAACTTTACGAATAAGACTTTGTAAAAGATTGTTGAAAAGACATGCAACAACAAAACCATTCTCACATCTGTCTGTTAAATTTGACACCAGGAGACGATTCGCTGGAGTTTTGAGTAGAATCTCAGAGTCTTGTCGGCCAACCAGAGGAGACTGTGGGAAGGGAGTGCTCTCAGCAAAGAAATAGTCTGGCATGGGGGTTCCTTGGAAGCTCACCCGGTAGAGTGTGTGCACCTTGTGTCAAGTGTACTTATTACCACAGTGGCTCAGGTTCGAATCCAGCCTGGGCCCTTTGCCGCATATCTTTCCCCCTCTCTCTCTCCCCTGCTTTTTGTGTCACTATCCAATAAATAAAACATAACCCCTATAAAAACACAACTTTCTGTTTTCACACTTCGATTTCGTATGGATTAAACAAACAAGATATGATGTGCGAATCAGTGAGCGTTGGATGTATTACTAAGTGTATTTTTAACCTTTTGATAGAGCCAGGCTAGGTGTTTCTCCCTGTTTTCAGTCCTTGTGCTAAGCTAAGATAGAGTGCTTCTTCTCTTTTAACTATTCCTTTAAGAGTGTGTGTGTGTGAGAGAGACAAGAGAGTGACTCAGACGTTGAGTGGTAGTTGTGTAATGAACATGTGTTTTCATATTAGCAGACATTAAGCTTTCAATTGTTTAATAATGACAGAATATTATGAAGAAATGTCCATAGCAACACAACACACTGCAGATGATTACTACATTAAGAATGACGAGGTTTACACAGCCATGAGTAATATGTGACTTACAATGTTAATCAAGGTAGCAGTGGTATGACTTTAAAATCATATATAACATCTTAATTTGAATACAAAGCATCACAAAGCATGTGCAGCCCCTAATGAGAGATCTCTGCTGATCCTGTGCGTCTGTTAGCATGATTCCTGACTTGAACCTTGTCAAGGCTGCCGTTGCCACACTGGAACCGCAGCTGGCCCATTACTGGCCCACTATTGAGGAAATGAAAATTGGTGTACCCAAATCCTCCACACCCTGGCCTATTGCCACTTCACATTCACTTCTCCTATTTTCTCACAAAGAGGAACTCTCAGCCAGCGTTAGCCAGAGGAATCAAACATCCGCCATACAACTCATCTATCCTCCCTGATCCACCAGTTTAGAGTACAAATGAATCCAGTTGTCATCTACAGTATGTGTGGTTAATTGAAGTGTAAAACAAATACAGAAAGGCCCACTATGCTGCCCAATAAGACTTTCTATGTGTAGCAGCAGGATTAAGGAACAATAACTGGCCCGTTTTCTTTTGCTGGAAGGCTGTAGCATGGGCCAAGGAAGAACACATTAAAGGAGCAGATCCGAATCTACTTTATAATGATATGGGCTTATGTGCAAAGGTTAAACCACATTACATTATGTCAGAGCGCTGTTAACATCCTTTTAGTCACTTACAGTATATCAGCCCTCACAGTTTCACAGAAAACATTTGATGTGTGTTGTTTGGGTGTGCTTGGAGAAAAGGGAGTGTTTGGCTTTATACTCTCATCTGTCACTTAACTATTGGCTAATGTACAGTTTTAGCAAATACAATCAAATAAAACTGCGTGAACTGGATGGATTGACATGGAATGTAATACAGATATGCATGGACCCCAGAGGATGAATCCTGATGACTTTGGTGATCCCCTGACTTTTCATCTAGCGCCACAAGCAGGTCTGTTTTATAACCAAATACCTGCAAAACTAGCAACTTTCCCATCAGCCTCAACTGTACTGTGTGTTAGTGCTAATTGGCAAATGTTAGCATGCCAAATAGTGATGGGCGGACTGATTCTTTTCACAGAATCGGTTCCATCGAGTTTATACATGAACATGTAAAAAGTTTTAAAACTTTTGGCAAAATATGGCATCAGTTTCTCCGTGGTACTCTGTTCCGTCCTCCGCCACGCGCCATACCACAGAACTCCATGCCGTCTCTTTTCTGACGTTGTCCTTATAAGAAGGCTCTGTGGTGTCGTATTATGTTTTTCCACCGTTAAGATGAATCTCTCGTCATCCGTGGTGTTGTAGAGGAGACATATACATATTGGGGGGGTCGCTTTTGGTAAATTGACTGGATGCTCTTGCTGTTCCACTACCTGCCCGGCTGTCCGAACACACCGCGGATCGCATGAAAATAGACCTGGCGTGTATTTTTAGGGGAGCGGAGAGCCGCTTCACGCACGTTTCTGGGACACGCCATGACATGGGTGGTGGAATATCAAGCATTGACTTGAATGGCCGTGATTGCTCGCGGGGTGATTGCCAAGTGCTAAACTAAGATGGTGAACTTGGATAACATTATCCATGTTTAGCGTTGTCCTTGTGAGCATGTTGCCATGCTACCATTAGCATTTAGCTCAAAAGCACTGCTGTGCATGAAAACAGCCTTAAAGAGTCACTTACTGTAAGTCTGGTTGCTATAAATGATCGGAACAAGACAAAGGACGCCACGATCTCCAGTAGACTGAAGTAGGCCTATATCAAAACAGTAGCTAACCTCTGCACTCCTTTTCAAACAAAAAAGGCACCAATGAGCCAGCTCAATTATTAAACCAAATGGGCATGTAAAATCAGATTAGACCTAATTAAACCCCCACTTCCTGCTGTTTGCCTTTTTTAGAGACTGGCAGAGTGACAAGGAGTTTAAGCATCAGTGTAGATGGAGGGGAAGTGGGAAGGACAGCTCCATATGCGTTATGTCAGCCCGGGGGGACAGCTAGGCCCGACTGTCTTTTCCTGCCACACTCATTTGGCCCCAGCAATCATCCTGTCTTGTGCTAAAGGTCTCTCGTCGCTACAAGGCTCCTTGGCACTATCTGGGGGTTACAGACGAAGAATATGCTGATTAAACATGCCTTCATTAAAGCGATTACATGCACAAGGCGGTTCAATTTCCCATGGGCAGCCAAATAACGATGAGGGGGAAGAAGACGAAAAAGGCTTGAGGAGGGGGTGAAAAAGAAATTGACAATGGCTGCTTGTTAGCGTTAATTTAAGTGACCCACACACTCTTAAAGGACTGACGAACAGTCTTCTGATTTAATATGCTGTGTGAGGGAGTGAGCTGTCCTCTCCTTGCGGGGACAGCCAGCTTTTTGCCCTGATGAACACCCCTTACCTGACTCACCACACCTACAGGCCACTTCCAGGTCATTGAGCTTCCAACATGGAAGACCTTGCCAAAGACGCAGTAGAGACGTTACTTCTGGTTCATTTAATAAAGCCGGCCAGTGTTTTAGTGCCTGAATGAGCTGCAGAGGTAGAAAGGAGTTAACGTTGTGATGAAGGCCAAATGAACATCAGCAGCTTTCAGGCGTTCTTCAGTTTTGTCCTTTTCTGACAAAACTTCCGGATTTGAAGTGAGTGAAGGACAACAACAAGATTTTTTTTCTTTTTTTTTTCCTGTTAAGTGAATACTCACAAAAGCCAAATGAATTATTTTAGCTATTACAAACAACCTTCATTTTGTAAATAAAAATCCCTATTTTGATTGAACTCTCTTTAATTTATTGTAAACTCATCCTGATTTATAGAAAATTTCTTAAAGATTTTGCAATCCACCTCACTCTGCGGTTAAACTCTGCTCTGTCAGCAGTCCTGGTGCTCCGCATCATCGACTTCTCAGTAAAACAAATATTTTGGAAGCATGATTCATGAGTGAAAGAGTATAGGTGTATTATTGACTTTCTTATAAATTACACACTTGTATAGTACAATGTGACAAGTTCAATTATTTCCTCCTATACCTCCCACAGTTCACTTCACCTGCCTTCAGTCTTTCTCCTGAGCACATCCAGCAGTCATCACGTACCCCAGTGATGTGCTAATAGCCAATGAAGAACAGAAAAAGTGTCCTTTTATGGCTCAGCCACAGGCGCCTTCTGTACCGCTGTGGGTGATTGCACCTATATATGCTCCTCTGCTGCTTTCATGTTGTTGTTTTTTCCTTCATATTTCTGCTGCTTTTGTTTCGCATTGCCCTATTGTCAACCTGAATCACACCAGCGCTCAAAGAAAGTGACAGAATTGCAGTATGAGGTGTTCGAACTGTGCCTCTGTGAATTCTGGTGCATAGCTGCATGTAATCATGTGCAGGCAAGCAAGAAATTGTTCAGAGCCTCAGAGCCAATAAGGGTCTCAAATAGGAAAATCACATGTAAATATTCCATAGTAGAGTTTCTAGCATGTGCAAATTCAATTTAAAAAAAAACCTTTTATATCATCCTCACTCATTCTGGCTTAAGTCACGAGATTCTCAGTCACACAATCATTAAGAACAGCTTAAGATAAAATATTTCTAAAAATCATCTAATCGGAAGCAAACATTTATCAAACCACATGCGATAAAGGGTCACAATTTTGTGACTATAGTGACCTTTAGTAAAGTGGATGAGGTCACTCTGAAACTGGAACTGACCACTGAGTGATACTTCACTGTTTCCCTGAAACTACTTCAGTTTTCTGTTTCCCCCCTGACATTTCTTCTCACTGACAGTAGACCTGACCGGCACATCAGACCACTGTTTCACTCAAAGGAGCCTGGCCAACAGCTGGCCACACTACAACCCTCCCATAAACTGAGGACCTAGCTTCACATGTTTTAAAAACCTCAAAGCTTCAAAGGTCAACCTGTTCTTATTACTGGTATATAAGGGAAACCCCCCCTCAATTTAAAAAGAAGAGTTCATCTACTGTTGAAATGTGTTTGACCACTAATGATCAGGTACCCATCATATACACAGTGAAGGGGCACTCTGCAGTTTACTCGTTACGAGGAGTACTGCTCAGCCTGCGAAAACAGTATAATCTTTTTAAAGATTATTTTTTGGCCTTTATTGACAGGACAGCTGAAGAAATGAAAGGGGAGAGAGAGGAGGAACGACACGGAGCAAAGGGCTGCAGGTCCGAGTCGAACCCAGGCCGCCTGCGCCGAGGAGTACACCTCTATATATGGGAGCATGCTCTACCAACTGAGCTACCTGTGGCTCTGCATATAGCTTTGTCAAGTCTGAGAAAATAACCCAGCCAGGTGATGTCATAGTGATGTCATCAGAATTGTCTCAGCATTCGCTTCATGCCTGTGTACAAACTAGGCATGTGGAGTCTGGTAGTCTGGTAGGGATTCAAATCCTCAATATCTCTGCTTCTGCGTGAGTGTTTTACTCACGTTGCAATTGTGTGAAATTCCCATTTTCTTCAATGGTCTGGCTCACAACTTTTTTGGGGGAACTATTCCTTTAATTTAATTTAGAAAATGACGTCTTCAATTAAGAATAAACTTATTCTCCTTTAAAAAAAAAAAAAGGATCTGCTAGATAAAAAAGGATGGGTAAATTGCTGCCATACTGAGAAAAAAAACCAAACACACGTCTAACCTGAGGATCGGTTGGAAAGTCAGATCAGACGATGTGGACGTGTGTGGGCGCAAGGCCCTCTGGGAAGTGATTCAGAGGTCATTACCATATAGACAAGACAAAGATGTTATTTTATCAAACAGGTGTTCAGTCCAGGGGACATTTCTTTACTCCCACATAGCTTAAAGTCTCCGTCATTTGTTTACGCTCCCATCATTTCTATAGGAACTATTCAGTTCAGTGCACTTGAAACAAATACATTAAAAAGTTTAAAAAAAAATAATACCAACTGGCTAGAGCCAGGTCCAATTTGACATTAGGCCTACTACTTTTCAATATTGAATGATACACCTGCGGAACTGAGTAGGCTACAGTTCTGTCTGGTACCAAGCATATGTCTTCCTTTGCCACACAACTATTATGCTTCATGCATTTTTGAAGGCTTCACGGCACCTACCCATCCTCTCTCTGCGTGCGGGGCGAAGAGGGGCAGCAGTGCGCTCCTCCTCCTCCTCCCACATCCCAGAGATCTGGAGGCGCGCCAGGATGGGATTGGCTTCCCGCTCCTGTCAGGGAGGAACTGGTGCGCCAGGATACCCAAATATGGACTGTCCGATATCAGTTTTGAATCGCATGACTCAGCAACAGACTATATATCCTTAGGATTGGTGCTGTTGAGAACAAAAAAAAGACGGTTGGAGTGTTTTAGGTGTCTGTAGGCTACGCTTGGAAAGGTTACATTGTGTTTTTGTGGATGGCTTTGAGCTGTGAGACACATTGAAACGGACTTGTTAATAAATGGTAATGAGTGTGGATGTTCACTTGAGGTAGCCTATTTTATGTTTTTAGCTAGGTTGAGTTTCCCCCCGCGCCGAATAGGCCTCATCTTGTTTACAGTCCTTGTTCCTGGCAACAACGTCATCAAGTGTGTGACATCCCGGAGGCGGGGACCACAGAGGAAACAACCAATCAGCAGGCTGGTTGACGCGCTTGTGGAGCCCGATGATTTAAGTACAGCGGAGCACGACGGCCGCCTGTCAGTAAAGAGGAAACAGAAGCGCAGCTCAGAATCAGAGCAGAAAAAAAAGACTCTCCTACACACGAGTGGAATCAAAACATCTGAATTAGTCACTGGACTCCGCTTTGAATTCAACTAAAGGTACAAATCGACGACTTGGTACAGTACAGTTCCACTATTTTTGGAAGTTTTGCTCTGTTTTTAGCTTGGTCTTCAGTAGGCTATAATAGGCTAATACAGCGGGACTTTGTGCTGGAGATTGAATCAATTGGGACACTAAAGCCTCGGTGTCCAAGCAGCATCTTTGCAGCGCACTCTTGTATTTGACTGTCTGATTTGAAATATGTCCACAATAATGGAACAGCCTTTTTATGACGACTCGTTTCTCTCTGCTTATGGCCATCCAGGCGCAGCCCTGCCAGACTACAAGCCGCTAAAGCAGAATATGAACTTGAACTTCTCCGATTCATATCGGAACTCAAACTTCAAGTCACAGCACCTGCGCGCCGACAGTGATTTCTATTCGGCCGGAACGGCGGACGTGGGCTCACTGAAGCTCGCCTCTCCGGAACTGGAGCGACTGATCATCCAGAACAGCAACGGGGTCATCACTACAACACCGACACCTGCCCAATACCTTTTCAACCGCGGGATCACAGAGGAGCAGGAAGGCTTTGCTGACGGTTTTGTGAAAGCGCTGGACGACCTACACAAGATGAACCAGATGGCTCCTCCAAACGTGTCCATCGGTGGCGTTGCCTGTGGCGTTCCCGGTGGTGTTGTCTGCTCGGCTCCGGGCTCGGTGTTCGGCTCATCCATGCAGTCAGAAGCACTCGAGTACACCACCCTGGGAAGCTGCACCACGAACCCCAGTCTGTCCTCTGCAGCTGGTGCCAGCTATCCCTCCACTACTATCAGCTACCTGCCGCACCACCAGTACCACCAGCATCCCCAGGCCATTGCGCACGGATCTCACCATTTCCAGCACTCCCTGGCCAGTGCGGGCATCCACTCGCAGCGGTTCGGCGGATTGAAAGAGGAGCCTCAGACAGTCCCAGACATGCTGAGCAGCGACGGGTCTCCGCCGATGTCCCCCATCGATTTGGAGAACCAGGACCGAATGAAAGCGGAGCGCAAGAAACTGAGGAACCGGCTCGCAGCGTCAAAGTGTCGAAGGCGCAAGCTGGAGCGCATTTCTCGTCTGGAGGACAAGGTGAAAGTTCTGAAAACAGACAACGCCGGACTGTCAAACACGGCTTCTGTACTGCGGGAGCAGGTGGCCCAACTCAAACAGAAAGTCATGACACATGTGAGCAGTGGCTGCCAGCTCATGTTAGCGCCCAAAGTAAAGTCCTATTGAAGAAACAATGCACTTTAACACTGGACAATAACTGCACTGACAATGAACAATGTCTTTCTTTATACATTGTCTGTCTGAGGACTGGACCATTCTGGTTTCTATGGCTGAAAGAGAAGCAGCAGAAACCATACAAGATTAACACTTAGGGCATTTTTGAATACGTTTTTAAAAGTGTCGTCTTGGCTTTGCCTGTTTACATTTTACTTTAATTGCGATATGTGATACATTCTTATGTAAATTATTTGTGTTTGTCAGGTTGAACCTGATGAGCCCGTTTTTTTTTTTTTTTACTTGTACAGTATATATTTAAGTAAATGAAAATATGGAACTAAGAAATGTGTGGTGTTTCCTATTGAGGTTATGTGTATTTAAAACGGCCACCTCTAAGGGTTACGACAATTCTCGTTAACACAACTACACGGTTGTCAATGATCTCTTCTGGTCAACAGTTCAGTTTACAGCAGCAGCAGCAGCAGCGTAGGATTGTTTCCCCATTGACGTATACGTCAGTCCATATATGGTCAATTTAGCTTGCAAACGTCACACAACGAGAAGGTTTCCGGGAACTCCCTCCTACATTGCCCGTCAGAAATGCAGCGCTCTCCCCTTTACACCACAAGGTGTGGTGATAATGAAGAGGTTTGTCAATGAGTGGTTTATTCGAGTTAAGGGAGTTTCCCATTCTGCTTTCAATTTCCCAAAACAAGTCGTGAGAGCACTACTTTATGGAAAAATCGTTGAAGTTCCACACAAACATGCAGAATAGAATTTCTCTCGGATGGTTGAGAGAGAGGTTGAAATTACAAGAATTAGTGTCAACAAAAGCTGGCAGAAATACATGTTGGGGAGTAGCGGTGACACAGTACATGTAGTAGAATCCACACAACACTGCCATTACCAAATAACCAATGTATAAACTATCACAAATCAAGATTATTTTATCTGAAGAGTGATACATTTTTTTTTACTTCAGTAAATAAGACAATACTGTGGTTACAGAGGTGAATGCGAGAAAATGTCTTGTCAATACACTGGAAAGGAATTTATTTTAATTCCAGTGGGATACATCCTCAAACCGTGAGAATTATCAGGAGTTGGGACAGTCATGCGGGTCTGTTAACTCATATCCAACTACCCAATCTTTCCCAATGAGCCACAATGCCAGGTTGTTGTGCTGAGTCAAACACCACAATAACTCCAGCATTAACCAAGACTTTAGAGCCTTGTGACGTGATCAGATCCTCAGCTGGGCACATGGCTGATACATCAAGTTAATCCCAAAAGTGCCTGTTGGCATAATACTTCTAAAATTATCAAGTCACCAACTAGTAGACGCCAAGAACAGATTCAGGAAGAAGTAGGGCACCACCAAGAGGTCACACGAGGAATGACTTTCACAATACATTTTACAGCATTCTGCTGCGTTTGTCAAGCAAAAAACAAACACTTAGTCACAAATTCCACACTGGTTTAATAAAGATGGTAGCAAATTATTAAATTACAGCAAGGAAAAAAAACAAAAAAAAAAAAACACTTTTTTTCAGTGCTTGAGACTATGAGGTCACCCCACCAATTGTACACTGGACGTACAAAGATAAAAGATTTGCAACAAAAGATTTATCTACCAACTTTTAGAATGTATTTGGGTTTATTAATACATTAAATTGGACGCCATGAGATACTGCTTCACAGGGACACCTCATCCGAAGGCAAGTGCTTCAGTTAGGAAATCAGGTAGAAGACCTTCACATTTACTGCTTGGAGAAGTAGTCTTTGCTCTTGTCGACGTCAGGGATGATGGTGTCGCTGCCAGGTTTCCAGCCAGCAGGGCACACTGTGGGGGGGGGGGGGAGCAGGGACGAAGTTTACCACGAGGCATAACTAAGAGACATTGAACTTTGCATACCTTGAGCACAAAGTACATGTGGGAAAACCCAGTAGGATAAACCAATAGTGCACGTCTATGTCCACACACTAAACCCTTCAAGTCAGTTTACAGCTACAGGCACCTAACTACATAACCTGTTTATCACACTTAAAAAAGAAAGAAAAAAAAGAAAGGGAAGAGTAGTTACTTATTAAATTACTTGGAGCTGATGCCAAGGGCACCAACATAAATGCATTTAGTTACAAATGACTGATTTGGAGTTTCCTGTACAGAGAGCTGTAACAAAAACAGCGATGAAACTATGCATGTAATATTGGAGTGCAAGGGTTATATTAAACTGAAGCAAGGGGATGTTACTCACCCTCTCCATGTTTGTCACTGTACTGGAAGGCTTGGACCAGGCGCAGAGTCTCATCCACGGAGCGACCCACAGGCAAGTCATTGATGGTGATCTGCCTCAAGATGCCCTTGTCGTCAATCACAAACAGACCCCTGAGAGGCACAAAGTACGGTTAAAGTATTGCACGACAGACATTTCTTTACATTGGTAACTTGTGTCCCAAGTGCAAGTAACTTGCACAAGCACGCGTGGCATACTGGCCAAGGTGGATGTGTATGGGTTAATGCTCTCGTGTAAGACACAAATAAGTACATTGGGATGCTGAAACGTATCCTGGCACTCCAAAGCAAAACGTTTCATATCTGGGAACAATCATTACATCTGCATTCTTCAGTAGCTCGGTGTTCTCAGTGCTTAAGTCATTGTAGTAGTCATGGTACAGCAGTCGGTGCACCAGCTGCACAGTGGCTGCTGGCCTTTCATTTAAAAAACATATTCCAAATCGCACAACCTGTCTGCCTCACCTGTATGCGATGCCGTCGTCCTCTTTCAGCACGCCATAGTCTCTGGAGATGGTCTTGGTGAGGTCCGCCACAAGGGGGATTTTCATGGTACCCAGACCTCCCTGCTTCCTTGGTGTGTTGATCCTGCAGGGGGAAAAATAGAATATAAAATAGCAAATCAAAAACCCATTTTATAGGCCACCAACCAGACAAGACAGCATTACTTTCACTGAAAGAATGTAACTCCCATCGCCAAAGAGCGTCTTGTGGTATTTTACGGATTGTAGTTATAAAAGTAAGGTTACGTTACAAACGGAGGACAAAGTAGTCTTCAAAAGCTACTTCAAAAGTGTGGAATGCTTCCGAGACTTCAAGCAAAAGACATACCCGTGTACAAAATGTTTTAACTCATGCTGCTAAACAAAAAAAAAAAAAACACCTGTTGGAAAGTTAAAACACTTTTGTTTGTCTTTTTTTTTTTTTTTTTTAAATTGATGCTATCAATAAGTGCTGGAGCTGCTACCCCCGCGACCCGACCCCGGATAAGCGGACGAAGATGGATGGATGGCTATCAATAAGTGATGCTTCCTTACAACCTACTAAGACAAGACATCAGAAGGCAGTCCAACTGGGGCAACATCTCCACAAAATCGGACAAACCGAACAACATATTTAAACACACCAAAACTATTTACTACACCTAAAATTGTACAGGTGAAATTACTAAGCCCCATTTCCTCACTTTTCTTATTCCCTTTCAGTTAGTGCAGTTTGATTCAGAGACCGTTACCTCTTAAAACTTATCAGGACTATGCAGAGAAGCACAGTGACAGGGGCTAAACTGATAAGCGGGGTGGGTGTTGCTCCAGACCTTCACTATTAACGGTGTCATTAGAAACTGCCAATTAAGGATGTCCTGATCTTAGTTATTTACCATTCAATATTAACAGAATCCTGATCCAATATTTATATTTCCCTGGATACCATGGCTGCCCAGCGCACACAAATGTTAAACTAAGCCTGGATCAAAAATTGTTAACACCAGCTACAGCGGTCATTCAATGGATTCCTTGTGTGTGTGTCTTTTAGTGTCCAATAGCTTTTATGTTTTTTTTTTCTTCATAGAGTCAATGTATTGTGTGTTATTTGTAGAGAGACCCGTGTTGTTGTTGTAACAAGAATAATTTTCTTTTTCAAAAACAGTAGTACTTAAAAAGGCACAGTTCACTTGCAAAATAATGACTGTTAAAGCAGCTCTGCTTAATCCATTTGCTGACACGTGTTGGCTGCGTGGATGTTATTTCAAAACAGTTGGCCCTGCGTACAATCACATGGATTACAGTGAAACTCAAGCCACGATTTCCCTTCAGTTAGCAGGAATTCTCACCATGCCAAGTGACTGAAGTGAGAGTCCACGGAGCAGCCGATAACCTCGCAGCCGATCCGGCGGAACTCCTCTGCCTTGTCGCTGAAAGCCACGATCTCAGTGGGACAAACAAACGTGAAGTCCAGGGGGTAGAAGAAGAAGATAACATACTTCCCTGAAAAGCACGGAAGGAAAAGACGAGACAATTCTGATCAACCCATATTAGATATAACATCAAATCTAGAAGTAATTGATAGTGACAAAAACTGGGCTTAAATATACTGCAAATACAACGTGTTTGACGAGAGCAAACTCCTCAGCGATAGTTAACAAATGTGCAAATACTTCTACTACCAGTGGCGCACACGGGTCTATGTGAAATAACACTTAGTTACCTTTGTAGTCGGTGAGCTGGATGTCCTTGAACTGCCCATCCACTACAGCTGTGGCTTGGAAGTTTGGGGCAGGCTTGCCAATCTGAGCATTTCCAGAGGACATGGTGGTTATGGGGAATGACTGAGGAAGAGATGGCACATATAGTTAACAGAAAATTCCTGATGCTCATATACCATCATAGATCAGTTCAGCTGGTTGGAGCTCTGATAGCAGAAACATCCTCAACATAATCAAAAAGTCTAAACAAACATGAGTGCCTGAGGCTTAACCAGACACAGGTTTTGCAGCTCTTTGATATTTGGTGCACAGCTCAAAAGCGTATTCAGTTTGGAAAACCACGTAAAGTCACATGCAAGTCATGCTCAGGCTTAAGGGAACAATAGCCTATTAAGAAGCTTACATAACCATGATAAGCAGAAAGCGATGAGGATAATTATTTCATTATATAATATATATAATATATATATATATATGTGCAAGATAATCACTTTACACACTAAACATAGTATTGGTCCAACCAGGCCTTCACAGCAGCCATGAGGTACTAATTCCTTTAAATAGCTAGCTACAGTTTGGTAGTAACTGAAAAACTAACGTTACAACGAGTGCATATAAATACATTATTTGACTGCCCTTGTTATAATTCAAAACTAGACAAAAGCTAACAATCCCTTGTCGTCTTCAATGACGTATAGATATATACGCCAGTAGCAGACATTGCTTGATCAAAGTTCAGCGCTGTAAGTCAAAGCTTTACAATTAAAATGAGTTTGTCAAATGACGTGGTGTCAACTAACGTTAATGTTGAACAAAGCGAAGGGGCAGTGACCAGTCTCTCCTGCAAGCTGCAGCACAAGGACAAAGAAAGAGCCAGAAACAGGCCCAAATACTTAAGAAGGAGGGGAGCAACTGACCCGCACTGCCTGGTTAGCTTAACATTAGCTTTATGTAGTAACGTTAAACCGTTTTTTTTTTTTTTGCGTTCTCTGTTCCAGGTCAAACATGTGCTGCTCTGCTCGAGCTGTGCAGACACAATAGGAACTTTTAACAGTAAAGAGTCAAAGAAATGCACAATTTGCGACTCACCTGTCTTTATGTAAAGCCGAATAGAAGTTGGCAGAGCGTAGGTCTGTTGCTGGCAGGAGGAGCGCACTCAAAGGAGGGACGGTTGAGTGCAAGAAGTAGGCAGGGCCAGCTGTGGCCTCCGGAAGTGAAATAACGATTTTCAAACTAAAGGCTAATAGGGTATCTGTGTGCAGGTGAACCATATTACTGTTTTTTATTTAGGCTTGAATTCCGTAGGCCTACATTAGCTTCAAACATAACTTGGGACATTGCTCTCCATACACCTGGTAGTGGTGAAAAGCAGTGGTGTAAGAAATACACTGACATTTTACTAAAGAGGAACACCACCTAAACTAAGAATTCCAATATGTTATTTCCATGGACTAGGGAAATTCAATTAATATTTTGGAACATGAGCTACTATCTCTCTCTCTCTCTCTCTCTCTCTCTCTCTCTCTCTCTCTCTCTCTCTCTCTCTCTCTCTCTCTCTCTCAAAAGCCAGAAACCAGAGAAGCAATTGTGATGTCATAAAGTATAAATCCAATCCATGCTCCATAGACAATGAATGGGAGACTGATTTTGTGGACACATTTGTTATGTTACACACTCCATGTGTGAATGAGAACAAATATTCAAATGCATCAAAAACATGTATGTTCTCCACATCGACTTCCGGCAGCACCTACAGTATCACAGTATGTCAATTCCTTTATATTCTTCTCACTGAACATCTGGAAAGATCTGTTTCTTTCCAGATGTTTTGTGGATCAGTTTCTAAACGACGCAGGCTTATCTAACGATACTTACCGTATCGTATGTATCCTGTGTTGCCACATCACACCAATACATTTGTTCAAACCTGAGTTTTGTTTTTCAGAAAATGCAAAGCAAAGCAGAGAACCAGGAAGAACAGAGTTTTATCAAACTCTCCTACACTGTTGTAAAGTCATGTTATATCCATGACAATGGAGGGAAATATTTTCTGTCATCTTTTTTCTTTGGGGTCAAAGGTCATAGTTGTGACAGTATGCATCCATTTTGTGTCTTAGGATTGTTTTATATTGGACACTTTTTGTTGTTGGTACAATAGCAATTACCTCAGTCCCACTATTTATGTCTTTTCAGAAAATGGCGCGACCAGTGTGAGTGCTTGAGCGTGAGTGATTTCGCTAATCTTTTCCATGAAAGTTGTTGGGTTGTTTGAATAGTTTTCCTTTAAACTTTACAAAACTATCATTAAAATGGCATCGTAGTAGTTTATTGTATTATATCTGTAACCAAAATCGTTTGAAGGCCTGTTATGATGATAATGACATTTTTAACAAACATTTGTACATTTTGTATGAGAGTTATTACTAGTAATACTTTATTAAGTAGTGCAATGTTTTTTTTTTAATCCCTTACTCTGTCTTTTGGATTTCAAAAGCTGGTTATTGTTATATTATAATAAATGTATAACATCCTCTACTAAAACATTTAGCTTTTCCTTTGTTCTTTCCTCAACCCCTCCTTTCCTGTCTTTCAGCTTTTAAACATTAAATTATTTTCCACTGAGGCGCACGTGCGGTGTGATGTGAAGTGATGTGTTTTTGGCACAGTCCACTTGATGGCAGTGCATTTCTGTTATCATGATGCAAATAGAGTTGCACCAGCTCACATGACTTCTGACCCCAGTGACATTTATTTACATTGTGGTAAAAACCTTCATTTGTTACTTTTCTTCTTGACCTTTTAAAATCAAATGCTAACACTTGCCTCTATTTGGCAATGCACTGAATGCAGCATTCTTTAAATACAGTTGTGTTAGATTTGAACACAACACAAGTGATCTAAATGTTTATATATACAGTACTGTGCAAAAGTTTTAGGCAGGTATGAAAAAATACTGTGAACCAAGAATGCTTTCAAAAATGGAAGTGTTAATAGTTTATTTTCATCAATTAACAAAATGCAGTGAATGAACAGAAGAGAAATATGAATCAAATCAGTATTTGGTGTGACCACCCTTTGCCTTCAAGACAGCATCAGTTCTTCTAGGTACACTTGCACAAAGTTTTTGAAGGAACTCGGCTGGTAGGTTGTTCCAAACATCTTGGAGAACTAACCACAGATCTTCTGTGGATGTAGGCTTCCTCAAATCCTTCTGTCGCTTCATGTTATCCCAGACAGAGTCGATGATGCTGAGATCAGGGCTCTGTGCCATGCCATCACTTCCAGGACTTCTTGTTCTTCTTTACGCTGAAGATAGTTCTTAATGACCTTGGCTGTATGTTTGGGGTCGTTGTCCTGCTAGAATAAATTTGGGGGCCAATCATATGCCTCCCTGATGGTATTGCATGATGGATGAGTATCTGCCTGTATTTCTCAGCATTGAGGACACCATTAATCCTGACAAAATCTCCAACTCCATTTGCAGAAATGCAGCCCCAAACTTGCAAGGAACCTCCACCATGCTTCACTGTTGCCTGCAGACGCTCATTATTGTACCGCTCTACAGCCCTTCGGTGAACAACCTGCCTTCTGCTACAGCCAAATATTTCAAATTTTGACTCATCAGTCCAGAGCACCTGCTGCCATTTTTCTGCACCCCAGTTCCTATGTTTTCATGCATAGTTGAGTCGCTTGGCCTTGTTTCTATGTTGGAGGTATGGCTTTTTGGCTGCAACTCTTCCATGAAGACTTCTCCGGACAGTAGATGGGTGTACCTGGGTCCCACTGGTTTCTGCCAGTTCTGAGCTGATGGCACTGCTGGACATCCTCCAATTTCGAAGGGAAGTAAGCTTGATGTGTTTTTCATCTGCTGCACTAAGTTTACTTGGCTGACCACTGTGTCTATGATCCTCAACATTGCCCGTTTCTTTGTGCTTTTTCAAAAGAGCTTGAACAGCACATCTTGAAACACCAGTCTGCTTTGAAATATTTGTCTGGGAGAGACCTTGCTGATGCAGTATAACTACCTATATACTATAATTGGTTGATCATACACCTGACTACAATCCTACAAAATCCCTGACTTTTTGCAAGTACCTATAAAAATTGATGCTGGTTTGAAGGAAAAGGGTAGTAAAACCAAACATTGATGTGATTTAGATTTTTCTTTTGTTCGCTCACTTTGCATTTTGTAAATTGATAAAAATAAACAATCATTATTTATAGTTTTGAAAGCATTCTTAGTTTATAGAATTTTTTCACACCTGCCTAAGACTTTTGCACAGTACTGTATATGCAAATATTCAGTGGAATAATTAACCCCCCTGGCTTTTTATTTGTAAATTGTCCCAAGAGGTCAGATTTTTTCACCTGAAGCTCTGTTGGCATAGCCCTGTAAGACTGTAAAGGCATAGCCTCAGTGCTTTTATTTTGAAAACACACCGCATCAGGAATGTGTGGACAGCTACTTCCGCTAAGATTGTCAGTGTCTAAAACTGATGTACTGAGGCAGTCTGTTCAAGCTTTTAGGTAAATTAACTTTTGTCTATAATTGATTATTGAAGATTGGTTTCTAGTCCAGGGCGTAGGATGTGTAGCTAGTCTCTGTTTCGCTCAAATTGACATTTAATTTGAGCTAGCATGCAGCTAACGTTAGCATGCTTCCAAAGCTAAACAAAGGGTGCAACAGAGTTATCCTAAGTTAGCTTTTATAGCTTTACCTCATATATCTATGGCTTTAACTTACAAGATGCTTCAGCCACCTGCACTTTTATAAGTAGTCTATTGCGTTTTGCTCAAAGAGATGTTAAAATGCGAACAATACAATTAGAAATGGAGACGTTTCTCTACAGGAAACAATGTTACAAGTTCCATTCCACAGCTTTAAAGAGGACATAAAACACTAGATGTAGCTAGCTAGCATCATTTACAAGATGGATTCCCACTCTAAAAAAGTAAAGGTTTAACACTGTCAGTGAAACTGGATTAAAATAATAAGTCATCTAAGTTACATTTTTCAAAGGTGAGCTAGCTCTCTCTTCTCCTAGTGTAGCCTGTGACGTCATGGGGTTGTTTGGTTTGGAAGTCCTACATTTGTGGTCACATTATACCCCTTTTACACCGAGGGCTCAACCAGGGTTGACTTTGTGTTTAAAAGTGTTAACCCACAATCGAGTCTGGGTATTGCAGGAAAGTTACACTTTTATTAAGCATTTTGGAAGCTAAATCCATGATCTGTAAATTCTTGTCATCACTTTTTAACACCGTACATTCATTAATTGATATTCTTAATTTATATAATCCTCTTCCATTCGTGTACCCAGGATCTGCAGTGTCAACTTTCTCATCCCTCAAAATAAACCCCCACACATTATCAGCACTCATGGATTCACCAGGTAGGAGGCACTGTTATGAATGAGCTACCAATAATTATATTATTTCTTAGGTTGCATTGTTACAAGAGCCTGAGCTTGTTCATTTAAGTTCATTGGTCATCACCATGATTACACCTCGGTCGTAGTATCATTTTAATTTGATTCTTTATAGAAATTGGTTCCGCTATCACGTACATTCATTCAATCATTGGTGGCCAACGCCTCAGTTTTGAGTGCCACAGCAATCTCTGGCCTCAAGTTACTTTACAGAACGTTGATCCCAAGTTTCTTGCAGTGTGATACAGATGTGCTACAGATTTAAAATTTTGGAAAAAGAGAGAACTGGTATTGGATCAGTACTCCATATCAGCAGATAACCTGAGTTTAGGTATCTGAGTTTTTATCAGGAGAGAAAAAGTTGTATTGGTGCATTGCTATTAATTTGTGTTCATTGCAACTCACATTGTTATCAAATCTTGACATAAGTAAAGGTTGTCGAGTCTGTCGCTAAGTGGCAATATCTTAATCCGTTCATAACAAAACAAGCTTCAGGTTTGTTCTTTTTCTTGGTTAGAGACACTGACTGAAGATATATCATATTTACTTCTGTGATGACCAACTGCCATCTGGACTTCCCCACAGCAACCCCGCAGCCAGTCATATGTGAGGTCTGTGGTACGTACTTCGAGACACGACGAGGGCTCTCCAGCCACGCACGCCTCCATCTACGTCAGCTCGGTGTGACGTCGTCAGAAAGCAGCGGTGCTCCCATTGAACTCCTCTACCAGCTCGTCCAGGAGAGAGGTGACTCTCTCCCTGATTTCAAAGCAGATACCTCTGCACCTGGGACGGCCACTCTCAAAAAGACATCAAAGCAGGAGTCCAGGATACCTTCAGCACCAGAGGACAGGAGTGACTTCTTAAAAGCAGGGAGTAGAGTCATGACAACTCCGCAAAAGCTGCATCAACAGGAATCTCCAGCCAGACTGAAAGAGTCACCAGTTGCTCTCCTCCACTCGCCCCCCTCTGGTGTTAGGCTGGGTGAGTCTAGAACAAGTGAAGGCAGCAGCTCATCATCAAAGCACAAAACCACAGCCAAGCCAAAGTGGGCGCCGCTAGCGACTGACGCCCCCATCACCTTAGGTACGGCTGAATTCTGAATCAATGTTTTAAAGAAATGTTGGCAGTAGTGAGGGGAGTAGCTGTGTGTGCAAGACGGAGCTAAAACACCCAGGTACCTTATGTGATTATATGACCACTGATAGCAGGTAGTTAGTCATGTAACAGTTGTTTTTAATAAAATTAGCATGACATCATTGTCTCATTGAGACTGAAATCCTCATCATTTTCTTCATTCTTGCAGCTTCAGACACTAACAATGAGGTCCATGTGTGCCAACTTTGTGGCTGCTGGTACGGCACACGCAAAGGCCTGTCCGGTCATGCTCGGGACCATCTGCGCCAGATTGGAATCCCTGACAGCGACATTAAGGGCAGCCCGATTGATTTGCTTTACAAGATTATGGAGGAGGAGGACCTCAAGCCCATCAGCAGCGCGAAACGGGAGCAGCTCACCTCAAACAATCCCCCTAGATCCTCCTCTAAACGACCCTCCAATCAATCCTCTCCACCTGTGTCTCCACCCAGCAAGCAGCCTAAATCGTCAGAGGACTTTACCTGTATTCTGTGCGGGGAGGAGTTTGAGAATCGTAAAGGCCTGGCCATCCATGCACGTGCTCACCTGCGTCAGATCGGAGTGGTTGACCTGCAGGGGAAAATCTCTGCAATTGACACCGTCCAGGAACTGGTCAGCAGTGGCATGCTAGAAGCCACACACTCTCCCAAAACATCTGCAGCGCTATCTCCAGCCCCGTTTGCCTCCACATCGCTCTCCTCAAGCCCTGCAAAATACACCCGGTCTCCTGTTAACAGGGCCCCAAAGGCTAAGAAAGGCTTTCGGCTAGCAGTGGACCCCCTTCATAGGAAGCCCAAGCCTGAGCCTTTGGAGATTGAGGTGTCTGTTGAGCCGAAGGGATCCAGCACTAACAGCAACTCTCCCACACAGAAGTCCGCTGCTGTTTCAAAGCCTGTCAATGCAGGTTAAACAGAGAGTCATTATTCAGAATTAGTTGTTGGCAAATGCTAGTTTTTTTGGTACCATATCATGTTATGACAATTGAATTTTTGATTCATACTCTCAGCAGCTGTGATATACCCCAGATTTTTGTATTAATGTTATGTATTAATTTGTTTGTTTGTATATGTACACCAGATATTGTGTATTAATCCTCTTTATTTCACTTCCACCATTTCCCAGTGTCCTTCACAGATGTACAGTCCCCGCCAACAGTTCTTTGTGATTTCTGTGGCCAGCTGTTTGAGACTCGCAAAGCCCTGTCATGCCACGCCCGTGCCCATCTGCGCCAGCTCGGCCTCAGCTGGTCGATCAAAACATCGCCGATTGATCTCCTCAAAGAGGTCATGATTCATGGTGAAGAAGGCAAGAAAGGGTCATCAGGCAAAGCCACGTGGACCCCTCAAGGCTCCAGAAGGTCCCTGGACAGCCTCCGGTCAGGGGAACCAGCCACCAACCCTTCCACCTCACCTCTTGATTATTCCATGAAAGAGAAATCCCCCCCTGGCAAGAGTGGTGCCGCCCACCCCGGTAAGACATTAACACCACAGGCTAATTACGTCAGTTTAACAACCATGTTGTTTTATGATAGTGAGCCACGTTGTTGTACTCTGTGACATGTTTCTCATTAACTAAGATGAACAAGGACACTGAGTCAATCCTACATAAACTGCCCTGGTGCCATAAATACTCACTAGAACACCAAATGTTTTACACAACTTTTACCTCAACAGGAAAACGGCAGTATTGGCATTGCTCTGCTGATACTCTAACTGATTCTACCTGCATGCACAAACGTTCTGTTAGGTGAGATATAGTCTCACATTGCCGGACCTACTGTATCTCTATAGCGATGTGGAGTAAGGTCTGGCTACACCACAGATACATTCTAAGATAGAAGAGAAAACAGTATCTGGGTTGTTTGCATTTCTTTTAAACCAATCACAACGCCTTGGACAGCGCTAAATTCCGGACGCAGCGACGGTAGCTCTGCAAAACAGTCACAGGGAGAAACTTGTTCTGGTGGAACATTTGCACCCCGCAAAAGAAAACGCCACATACAATATTTAATAAAGTTAACTAATTACACAATACAGTAACGTGAGCTATTTAAATTAGCTGGATATACGTGGTTAAATGTGATTTGCTCTTACCAGTGCACAAAACTATTCCTGGAACTCACTTGAACTGGTAATGCATGTCTAATCTGTCATTGGTAATGTAGATTCTGATCCTTGTTCCAAAATCTCTCATCTTTGTGTCAGACGCGTCCTGTGAGCTTTGTGGGTTTGAGTTTGAAAACCGCAAGGCGCTGGCCAGTCACGCGCGGGCCCACCTCCGACAGCTGGGAATTATTGAATGGAAGGCAGATGGAGCTAGTTCGCCAATTGAACTCCTCAGTGATTTGATGCGGAGGGACCCAGCCAAGGTAGCAGCAATAACCAGACGCTATCGTATGGGAGACCTTTACATCAAGAAGGTGGGCTGTGCTCTAAAATATGCTTAAAATACTTCTTATTCAGATTTGGATACACGCAAACAATGTATTAAGCAATGCCAATTTTAATTTACTGTATATTCATTTTCTTTCAGTCCCAGAGAGGTGCTGCGTCGCCCTCTCGGTCCACAGACTCTGACTCTGTCTCCGGCAGCAGCCTGAAGCCTTCAGTGGGCAGAGAGAACTTAGGTGTAACTGCTGGCTCATCCAGACACTCTCACAGCCACGTACGGACTATTGCAGCCCACGGCCCCCCCAGTGTGCGCTTCCCAAGGGGTGAGAGATGAAACTAGCTGGAAACAGATTTACTGTAATTGATGAAAACACATTTAGATTGGTTTCTGTTCCGTCACTCTATTTCCTTTCTGTGTGGTTTCAGGGGTCCATCCACCAAAACATGTTGTGCCTTCAGGGGAAGAAAATCAGGACACCAATCCCCAGCAGCCATCACGGTCTGGCAGCATCCCCGCTATGCTGCCAAAGCCTCCGCTAACACCGCTGGTCAAACTGGTGGGCAAAGTCTACTCCCTTCAGTGCAGGTCAGTCTATGAAGTACAAAATATAAATAATCACATTCCCCTTGGATTCAGTGAAGAATAGTGTTTAGAGTAATAGACCAATTTTCAGCAGCTTGCATTGTCAAGTATTAAAAATAAATCTTTATTTTTTTCAACATTTTTGCCATTATTAGGTAGAACTCAGTAGAGAAGTGACAGAAAATGAGGGGGGGGGGGGAGGAGACGGGGATGACGTTAGAGTTCTGCAAGTCCGTCGGGACCTGACAAGACCTGACGGGCTGAGTCCATTTGAGCCGGGTTCTAGCCTTTTTTTTTATTTTTTATTTATAGACTGGGCTTGGGTCAAACTCGGGCTCATATAACTTCTCTCCTTTCATTGTGCCCATATGTGCTGCAGAGCACACAGTGAGGAAACATGACAGAGAGCTAAAAGCAAAAAGGATAAGTCTGTCTCCCCATTAAAAAACGCTGTGCGCAATTCATTGATTATTCAAATCTCCAGACATGCTTATTATAAATGTATCTCTTAGTATTGTGTTTGTATGTATCAGAGAGAGAGAGCACGCTTTAAGCCCCTGACACACCAACCAGACGGCTGACCCCCGACAGAAAAGCCAGTTGGACTGATCAGTCTCCCCGAGTTGGTCAAAAAAGTGCCTCAGAACACACCAAAG
Source organism: Sander vitreus (assembly GCF_031162955.1). Taxonomy (NCBI): domain Eukaryota; kingdom Metazoa; phylum Chordata; class Actinopteri; order Perciformes; family Percidae; genus Sander; species Sander vitreus. The sequence goes on along the minus strand of NC_135856.1, from coordinate 28,588,827 downwards.
TGACGAGACGTAATACGTCTCCATAACAGCAGGCGGCGCTAATATGTATTGTCGCCCAAAAATGAAAACCGGCAGCTGATTGGACGAACGCGTCACTGGGTCTGGTTTCTCCGGAAATTCAAAGACAGACTGTCATGGCGGCTTGTTCATAATATGATCTCATATTGTACTAAAATAGTTAACATACTAACATACCCACTGCATCAATTTGACGCAAAAGCATACATTGGCCTTATAGGACAATTCCGGCGCAAAATGAACCTAGGGGTTAATAACATATGTGTACCGAGTCGACCGTTCTCTGGGATCTGTTTTCATGCTAATCGAATGCGTCTCTAGCTTGACACAAGCTAGCGCAAACCGGTGATTAGCTTCTAACGCTAGCGTTCGGGGCACAGGGTAAATCGCTATTTCTACACCACTAACAAGGCTCAAAATAGCACCACACTTCAACGGAAGCATAATTCGGGTCCCTACACATAAACCGTAGCATTGAGAACTTTGTAAGTGTACAGACAGTTTATTAAAAAGATAGTTTATAAAGACAGTAGCGTTCATGTATACATGCGCGCACCATCTTGGAAAACAGTCATGACCAGTCGAACCACGAACCAGCCGTGTAACCAATAACGTAGCTCAAACACGGCGTTCGTGGTTCGACTGGTGAGCTATTTTGAGCCTTGTTAGTGGTGTAGAAATAGCGATTTACCCTCTGCCCCAAAGGCTAGCGTTACAAGCTAATCACCGGTTTACGGTAGCTTGTTTCAAACTAGAGACACATTTGATTAGAATGAAAACAGATCCCACGGAACGGTCGACTCGGTACACATATGTTATTAACCCCTAGGTTCATTTTGCGCCGGAATTGTCCTTTAAGTGATTGGTATCGGTCTCTGGCTAAAAAAATGCTTTGTTGACCTGGGGCTGGGTTAGTGCTTGGAATTTTTTTTATAAACAAGCTCTATTTTCAATGCTTGTTTATGCACTCTGACACCTTATTTACTTTCAAGGTACATGTCTTTATCTTGAAAAATTATAATTTGTACCTCAAAAACAGTTTTCTAGATTAATTATGTATGAAGAACAGTTAAATGTATTCATGTTAACATTAGTTTATTGAAAGATTAAAACGGTTTTCTCTTTCACTGTCACACACACACACACACACACACAATTACACAGAGCCACTGTTGATGAGGTGATGACGTTCACATACATTACGTTTCTTTGTTGAGCTTCACATAGGCTTACATTTAAAAATATATTTGGGGATACACTAGCAACATTACAACTCTGTTGTTAAATTACATTGTCAAGAAATTGGTGTACCTCATTTAATGCAGTTAAGATCATATCCCCCTCTCTGTGCTGCTGTTCAGGTTCTGTGAAGAAGTTTTTCATGGACCTCAGTCTGTTCAAGAGCGGTGGATCATACACCTGCAGAAACACATCCTGTCGCTGGGCTACAAAGGCAAAGCATCTCCTCCTGCTGCACCAGTGGCAGCTCCAGCACTTGTCCATCCAGTAGCTGTCTAGTCCACAAAGTCTTTCTGTAAAGCACACTAAACATCATTTTATTTCAAACTTCATCATTTTCAAATGTCACAACAAAGTCGAGAAGAAGCCTTTATGTCTATTTTGAGGCAACAGATCAGTCAGAAATGTGCAAATTAGATGTTCCTTTTTTGTCCTAAAGAGGGCAAGCTTGAGCCATATGAGGGAGCAGCAGCAGCAGAAGGTAATCCACTCAGGTAAAATCCACCCGAAACAATAGATCACAATTCTGATCACTGGACGTTTTTAGAAAATATCCAAAGATAGTTCAGTCCTCATTTTGATGGTCAGTGTGTTCTTCCTGCTCATAAATCCTACCATTTGTATAGATGTTGTAAATGTGTTGGAATGCCATTCAATATTTGTCATCAGCACGTTTCATGTCCCATACAGATAGAACGATCCTGGTCAATGATTTTCTTTTTGTTTTTTGTCCTACTGAGTAGACTGGTGTGGTCGCCATTTCACTGTGATATAGTATATCTCCTTTATATGCTTTTGAATTGTATGTATTTTAAAGATTTTTTTCTATAAATCTGGATGGATTAAACTGTTTTTCAAACACTGATAGAAGAAAGTTACATAATTTTTACCCAACTCGTGACAACTTTATTGGAAAAAAAAGGTAATCAGTACTTTAATGTCCTGAAAATCAAAGCCTCAGCCGTCTTGACCATAGAGACACTGTGTTTCCGTTATTGCCATTTTCTTCAGGTATATCTGCAAGTTATAGTAGTTTTTGTATTAATTATTTTCTATTGTCAATGTCTGTGAAAGGATTGTAACTTAACTTTAAAACTGATACCTCCCTGACTTTCTCGGTTGCCTATAACAGCATGTGGACTGATTTCTATGTAGAGGACCCAGGACAGGTTTTTCAAAGGCAGTGCCCGCTACCCCCCCTCTCCCCCCCAATACTTCCGGTGCCTTTGCTCGGGGTGTTATCTACTGGACTAAATGGCAACGCAGATTTTGGTGCCACTTAAATGTCTGCGCTGCCCCTCTGGTGCTCCGAAACGGACGTAACAGACAAAGAAGCATTTCTGCATGTCATGCTAGTTAACATTACACCTGGCAGCAGGTAAGGCTAGCCTACCGTTAGTTACTAGCTGGCTTAAACACAGCTTAAATGCTTAAAGCTAAACTGTCTAAAGTGTGGCTGTATTTTACTGCAAAGGATTCCAACAGCAGGACGTGCAGCTGTCTGCAGCTAAAGACACAGTGGAGCCTAGCTGTACTTTTTGAGACACCATGGCCACTGCCGGAGTCGGAGAATCAACAAAGACTGGGCTTAATGATGCATTCAATTGCACCTTGTAAAATCATGGTGCATTCATGTGCACCTCCAGAAACTTAACCTATTGTTGTAAATTACCTTTTTGCCATCTAGTGTTGTTTACCAGCAATTGACTTGTGAAATAAGTTATAATATTTCAAATAAATTATTTAAATGAATGTTTAATTTAAATCAATGGACAAATAATGACAACAAACAACAAACACCCTGCACTTCACTAGCAGCCACAGTGCTCTGTGTAAGACTCCGATAATACAGATAGTTTCTCCATATAGCGGTTTCCAAAACAAGCCAATATAAAACAATGTAGTTCAAGTTGCTTGTTTAGACATAAAACTCTGCCTGTGTCAGATAGATGCTACATAACTGACCACTTGTGAAAAAACTCTTGTCCATAATTCCATTTTCACTTTTCTTCTCATGTAAAAACACTATCATTGTTGTGTCTCAGACTTGGTTAACATTTCAAACTTCACACCAGAATCTAATTCCCCCTCATGGAAGAACGTGTGAACAGCACTGTTTTGAATAACTGTCAATTTCTCCACAGTCTTCAATGCAGATTTCTGCTTTTCTGATGGTGCCTGTAGTCCCTAAAAATCCTTTGTTTACACATTCCTTGAAACATGAAGGCTTAATATTCCTTCTCTGCCACGTTGCATTATAACCGCATCTCCCCTTTGTATAAACAACCTCATGCTCACAGTCCGATAAGAGTTCAGCTTTCAAACGGCATCATTGTCTTGAAAATGTGGAAGTCATGAAAATAAAAAGAAGTACATTCAGCATCAGATTTATCACCGTGACCTCACCACACAAGTATGTGTTTCTGTACTCCTCAGTCCTGAAAGGGTTTCCATTTCATAGACATATTGTTGATAAATACAGTATATAGCCATAACTGTGTTGACAAAGGGTCATTAATCTTACTACCTGTCTGGCTTCTGCACTAGGTCCTCCATCCTTTATTGCTCTTGGGTGGAGCTTGAATCCCTCAGCTCACAAAGAACGGCTTAAATTGGTAAACTCTGCACACAACCATAAAGAATAATCTGCCCCGTGTCTGCTTAGATTCTCTCAAAACGTGTGTGTGTATGTAGTTTTTTTTACATCCTGAATAGCTGTAAAATACATTTCAAAAAGCATTATTTAAATTGATGTATTACTATACATTTCATTTTTCATTCATTTTTCATTTTAATATTTATCTCGAACAATCAACAATGTTGCAAGAAAACAAAACAAAACAAAAATGAAAACCACAAAATAAAACACAAGCAATCAGAATTTACCAAAAACTCCAAAAAAATAATAAAGGATAAGTCCGAGAAGGAGCAGGCGGAAGCAAATAGCTTATTTGGTCCTGCCCCTACTTCACAATATATTATTACAAAACAAATAGATATGCAAATACAGCATACAATCTTTCAGGTCTTACAATAACTTACAACAATATACAACAATACCTTTACATTACAATTCCATTCCTGTGTTTCGGTCTATTCTTTTCTGTATTGTTCAAGTAATGATTTTTTTAACCTATTTTTGAACGGAATGATATTATGGCTCTGTTTGATGTCATTGTTCAGTCCATTCCATAAGGTCACCCCACAATCTGAAACACACATGCTGTTAACAGCAGTTCGCATAAGAGTTTGTTTGAACTTACAATGTCCTCTTAGATGATATCCCCCGTCTCTTTCATTAAACATGCGCGTATGTTACATGGTAAATTATTTTCTTTAACTTTAAACATAAATTGTGCAGTTTTAAATGTAACAATGTCTATACATTTCAGCAAATGTGAATTAAAAAACAGATGATTAGTGTGCTCATAATACCCGGCGTGATTTATTATCCTGATTGCTCTTTTTTGCAATGTGCATATATTTTGTAAGTTGCTTTTGTAGGTATTTCCCCAAACTTCCACACAATATAACATATATGGTAAAATAAGCGTGCAGTACAGAGTATGTAATGTATTTTGGTATGTATCTAGTTTTGCTCAATATACCAATACTCCTGGTTGTCTTTGTGCACAGATATTTAATGTGGGGCTTCCAGCACAGTTTGTGGTCAAGTACAACACCCAGAAATGTACTTTCATAGACTCTTTCAATTGTTTCATTATCAATTACTATTTTAACATCTGTATTTATAGTACGATTTCCAAATATCATGAATTTAGTTTTGTTCAAGTTTAAAGATAACTTATTTGAATCAAACCAAAGTTTCAGATACATAAATACTGCAGGTGAGATCAGATTTAAATCTATATGACAGCTGAAGTGTCTCATACAACTTGTTCAGATATGAAAAAAATGTGTTTTATTCTAAAGAGGGACAGCTTTGTCCATGTGTGGTGCAAAGTATATTGAACAGCTGCTGAATGGACCCTCTGTTCTGCTGTGAAGTAGAGAAAACACCTCACAGAAATGCTGAGAAGATGATCTGTAATAACTCTCTATGCAGCATAACACAATTTCTGTCTCCACCATAGACCGTACATGGTCTCCACTCTCCTCTGTCTCTGCTATATATTCATGTCACAGTGATGATCTCTGGAGTCTCATTCTTTGTAATTTACTACCAAGGGGAGCAGGCAGCGTTTCTGTCTGCCTTCAGTCACTGATGGCTAAATCTGATGTCTACTCCTCTGCTGGTACACCAATCTCAAGGAATTTAGTGAGCGAGTGATGCCACCTAACAGGGTCTGAACAGGTTGTAGCTCACAGCTATCAACGCCCGATGGTTTAATCACAGACTCAGGGGACTCAAAGCAGCTATTTCCAAGCACTCATTGAAGTGAGAGCCCAAATTAGGAGCACATCTGTCTTCCAGGGCTGTGGGATTTGTAAGATCTGGTAAAATAACTGGGTTTCTGACTGTGGTCCATGGGATTTAAAACTGGAAGCTGGACAGTCTAGCACAACCATTCAATCCTTATTAGCTTATTCTTGACAAGACTGCATTCATCATTGTGGACTTTAGGAAGAATAGGAGTTCTAAAGTCTAAGTCACCAGGAAATTGAATAACTTGCAAATGCCATTAACTTTCCAATTAATTGTGATTTATTAACATGACATGTATGAGGTTTTAGGGGACACTTAATGGATTATAATTCCCTACGATGTTTCAATGTGGTTTTCCACATGGTTTAAATGTTTTAAAGCGCCCATATTATGCTCATTTTCAGGTTCATAATTGTATTTTAAGGTTGTACTAGAATAGGTTTACATGGTTTAATTTTCAAAAAACACCATATTTTTGTTGTACTGCACAGCTCTCTCTCACTGCTGCAGAGCCTCTTTTCAACTGGTCTCTGTTTTAGCTACAGAGTGAGACCTCTTTTCTTCTTCTTCTTCTGTACTATCCTTGATTGCACTCGCACATGCGCAGTAGCTCAGATGTAGATCATGTCAGCCAGCTAGCTCCATAGACAGTAAAAGAAAGGCTGTTTCTCCAGCTTCGGTCAGTTACAAGGCAGGATTAGCTGGGAGACTTCTAAATGAGGGCGCACATGTAAGTAGTTCTTTTGTAGATTATGGTGAACTTGTGTGTGTTGTAGCAGTGCTTTGCTATTGAGAACGAGGTAGCATGCTAGCGTTAGTATTAGCTAACAGATTTAAACATGAGTTAAACATGAAGCATAAAACACACATAGAAAACAGACACAGTTAAAGAAAAAAGCTGCAGCTGTAAAAAAAAATCTTTGTGTAGAGGTGTTAAAATGTGTAGGTATTACTTTTTTTGTCTGTATGTGGCAACATCAGCATATCCACATTTTTCATAAGGGTCATATCTAATGTTAGCAAAATAAAATATTACTAACCTAAATATGACTTTTCATCCATCCACACGACGTTCGCTACACTTTCAAACGAGGCCACGCCTATTTAGGAGACAGGAAGTGTGTACCGTTTCCAACTGTTGGCGCAGCTTGTTATTTGGTTATGGAGAATCTTTGCGTGTGTTGACGTTTACGAAGTATTCAAGTTTTGTTCGGTAAGTAGGGTCGTAGAAATGCGGCCCTGAAATACAGTGTTGTAGTTGAGACCACCTAAACTGAGACCAAGTCATCACCAAGGACCAGAGTGTGTGGAGACCGAGACAAGACCAAGACTTTGAGGGATTGAGACAGAGACAAGACCAAGACCAGGACAGGGCGAAACCGAGTCAAGCCCAAGACCAGACCAGTGAGTCCCACACTACATGACACGATCAAATGTGGAAAATGCTAACCATAGGCACTGCTCAAATTGATCTCAAGGGATCCACATTCCCATAAAAAACACCTGCAGAAAACAAATTAAAGGTCCCATGACATGGTGCTCTTTGGATGCTTTTATATAGACCTTAGTGGTCCCCTAATACTGTATCTGAAGTCTCTTGTATATAGACCTTAGTGGTCCCCTAATACTGTATCTGAAGTCTCTTTCCCGAAATTCAGCCTTGGTGCAGAATTACAGCCACTAGAGCCAGTCCCACAATGAGCTTTACTTAGGATGTGCCATTTCTGTGTCTGTAGCTATTGAGGAGGAGAGAGGGGGGGCAAGGTGGAGGGTGGGGGTGTGGCCTTGACCAACTGCCATGCTTCGCTTGTTTTCAAGCCATGATGTCTCTCTCTTTCTCATGGGTGGGCCAAATTCTCTCGGCGGGCAAAGCAGAGAAAGGGGAGGTAACCTTGCTCCTTATGACCTCATAAAGAGGAGACTCCAGATCGGCCCATCTGAGCTTTCATTTTCTCAAATCGGGGACCATAGGCAGGCTGGGGGAATGCATATTAATGTTAAAAAACCTCATAAAGTGAAGTTTTCATGCCATGGGACCTTTAAGATTCTTCTTCATTCACAGGACATTAGGGCGGGGCAGGTGATCACACAAAGACCGGAAGGAAAGTTACCTGCAACAGAAACAAACGGTGAGTTTCCAATATAAAAATGTAAAAAGAAAACCAAAACATGACCTAGGAGCGAGAGCTGGGCGTGCCACGCAATATGTGGAAACACCTGGTATCACTCAGCTATTTTAAGCAAACATATTAAGCATAAATTTCCTCCTAATATCCAGTCATCAAGTGTAACAACGGTGTATTAAATTGTGTTTTTTTTCTTTTAGTTACTTCCTTGAAAGGAAGGTAAAGGTAGAAGTTTGTAACTGTTGATTTGTTATTTGGGCAAAAGCAAAGCAGCGGATCAAAAGGGAATAAGGCTTTCTCTCCCTTCGCGAGTTTGTCTATGACTCATGTCTGAAAGGAGATTCTTCCAGCATCTCCAGTATGATTTATAGCATGTTTTAGGGGCTTGGCAGAAGATGGAGTTTTATCACAGAACTTGTGGCTTTGCAATCATCCCTCAGGGAGGACCGATTCCCCAAGACTGTGCAGTGTTTGCACTTTTGTACTTTTCCCACTTTTCTGTTTAGGGTTGAGTTTGAGTTTTCTTTTTTCTTTTTCTAAATAGCTGGTGTTGGTATACTGCATGTAACGGCATTTGTGAAACAAACAAGCTCCTTGTATTTTTGCACCAGGAGTAAAGCCATCAGTCCCTTGGATCACACAGTATGATACAGCATTTTACTGCACTGTCATTTTTCAGGCAGGGAGGTTATGATTATGTCATCAAAGTGCACCTGGCTGCTCAGGTTGCCAGCTTTGCAGCATTCAGACTCACGCTGGACACACGAGCGCAGAGCCTTTCCCAGGGGGGCCGTGCTGCTGCTGGTGTCATCATGCCGCTGTTTTTGAGACTGCTCAGATGACCTCGCATAACTCCTGCGTTTACAGATTCTGGATCAGTCAAACATAATCTGAAACCTATTTGCCACAAGCAATTTATCACTCCAGTGAATTACAGTGGAACAAACACATGATTTACTGCCAAGGGCCTTTTTGGAAATCCAGCCCAGACCCATATTTGTGTATCACATCTCAGCTGTACAAGATGTTAACAAGCGAAAGTTGTGCAAGGCTGGAAAACAAAACAAGACACCAACTGCTGGAGAAGATGCAGCAGATGTTTGACAGACAGGCTGCAACTCTACCTCTGACCCCCTGAACAGAGCAGAGCATTAAGTGTGTGTTTGGAATTACTGCATCTGCAAACATAACAGAGATGTTGGGCATTACTATGTTTTATACCTCATCGATAAAACTGACAATCTTTTACATTTATTCTAAAAAAAGGAAACAATGTTTTCATTTTGTTTCAGCATGTTTTTTTATCAGATGGAATAATCATATTCCAAAGTCACAAATTAGATACAGAGCTCTTTTTTTTTATTTATTTTTTTTTAACCCTGCTTTTAATCTTCTAGAGATTTTTGTGTGATGATTGTTTCACTACTTTACATAAATATTCCTTCCCCAGACAGATGTGATCATGAAAATATGGCCGCTGTAGAGATTTAGAACATCCTGCCATCACACTATATTCTGATAACTAGCTGTGGCTTGGAGCCCTGTTTTTGCCTGGGTTGATGCAGAACGACACTCACATCTGGTCAGGGTTTGGATGTGTGGCAGTAGCCTATGTTTGTGTGGATGTATATGCGTCTGACAGCAGGTCAGAATCAAGTTTTTATTTTTGTTTTATTTATTTATTTCTTGTTATTATTTAGTGTTTTTTTTATTTATATAATTTTTTTTCCAACACACCCACTATATTTTCTCCTCCCAGGAAACTAAACAAACACTCACATCTGGCATCATGTGAGAACGCCAGCAACGGTCATTCAGACTTGGCCTCGGGTGTCTCCAACGACCATAATGTCTGTTGTTACAACAGCCAGGAGCACTAACAAACAAAGTGGTATCACTCATCTTGACAACAACCCCACCGAGGTTAAATAGCTGGGTTTCCCTACTGTTCAGTCAGAACCGAAGAAGTCTCTCAGATGAGAGACAAAACGTCTTCCAGCAGCTTTAACCAGGTCCAGTTGCCGTTGATTTTTAACCTTCCTTGGAGAACACATCACCCACTTACATACAATCATAACAAGCATTATATGTGACAACAAACATTACATAAATGATATACAGTCTAGCACAAAAGCATTGGGCGATACAACAACAGAACAGCATACACAAGCAGTAAGACAAAGAGGCAAAGCAAAACAGCAGCAGCAAACATATGCAATTGACAACAGTAAGCAACAGACAGATACAGGGCATATTAGTGGGTCGGGAAATAGCAGCATTTCAGTGAAATAAATATCCATAATAGAGTTCTTAAAAGCTGACTTGGAGATAAAATTCTCCAACTTTAGTGTTTTTTTTGCACGTGGTTCCAGTCTTTGGCTGCAGCAGACCGGAATGACGACAGACTATACGGTACTAATACGGTATTTGTTTTGGGAACTTTCAAACAGAATACGGTTATAAAAACAGGTGTTAGAGTACAGCTAAAGGAGATATAAACAGGAAAAAAATGTCTGTGTTTGGAGCTATCGGAGCGTTTCAGTGAACACACACAAATATATGTCTCCACAACACAATAACAAGACATTTGAAATACGACAACATGTATGGGACCCCAGAGAGCAGACACCAGAAAAAAAACATTAAAGAAATTCTCATTTCATTTTCTCTAGAGTTCCATTAATCTATCAATCTGATGTCTTTGGTTTCGCTCCAGAGTTCTATCAATTTAGTTTGTGATGATGTGGTTTGACTTGCTAATTTTATTTAGACAGACAATTAATAATGACACACTTAATGTGTCAGTAATGAATAGCAATTAGGATGTGAAGCTCTAATATGCCACTGAACATAAAACCTGCAGTTGCTGATTTGTTTGTCTTTTTTGGCCATGTGAGAGCAGCAGAAACAAGCTTAAGTCTTAATACATCCATGGTGGAAATTTGTTACCAAACAGTTATCTATTTACACGTCCAGCAGACATGGAGCAACAATAGCATTCATTTAGAGTTATGCCTCTGACTGCAAGGAAGATTTATATATATGTATTCATTTTTTAGCTCTGATTCCAGAGTAAAATATGTGGCTCTACGGTGCCTTAAGCCAGAAGGAGAATGTCCTCTGTGATAAGATTAATATGGGATCAGGAGTAGGGCTGCACAATATATCATTTTTTTTATTGACATGACATATCAACCGGCGCAATATACACATCGCGAAAGGCTGCGACATATCGCGAAAGACACATTTTTAGTTGAAAGAAATTATTAGTAGAAAAATGCACTTTAAAATGTAACTGTCATTTTTTAGTGGTGCCTTTTATAATCAATTCAATTCAATGTTCAGTTTGTTTTTTCTGCAATTTGTTGTATTTAACCAGAATGCTGAAAGCAGCAGAAATGCAGAACTGAGTACGCTTTAATAGCTCTTTATTTATCGCAAGTAATATCGTTATTGCGATATTCAACAATGTTATCGATATCGCATATTTTCCTCATATGGTGCAGCCCTAATCAGGAGATTCTTTCTACAGCCAACAGAGAAGAAAAGACAGCAGCTCATACACAACACAACAATGACATCAAGGTATTAATGAGAAATATGGGAACAGGGACAAAAGAGCTCTTGAATGTCTTGGTCTTACACCTAGGTACAACGTACCTGCGACCAGACGGCAGCCGCCTGTATTCCTAAGACAAGGGGCGACTAGGGTCAGCAAGTTGGCCTTCCTCATGGCTCTGAGCCTGTAGTAGTGTTTTCACAATGCTGTTTAGTCTATGCTTATTTTTCAAAGTGAGAGACCCAAACCAGCAGATAAAAGAGAAAGTTAAAACAGACTCGATAAAACAAGAACACAACATATTCATAAAAGATGTATCAACATCAAAATATCTCAACTTCCGATAAAAGTACTTTCACTGGTGGACCTTAGCACAAAGCGCATCTGTGTTAGCATCAAATGTCAGATTATGGTCTATAATTCTACCCAGATGTTTGTACTGCACAACAGCCTGGCCATGAATAAAAACACAGAACTTGGCGGAGGCTTCTTCTTTCTAAAATCAATAATCATTTCTTTGGTTTTCAAGACATTCATGTTTAGGAATGAGTGCTTACCCCAATCAATAAAGTCATTCACCACTACACCATGTTTAGTGTCCTTATCATTAAGTAGCGACAAAACAACTGAATCATCTGCAAACTTAACAATGTGTCTGTCTACATCTCGTCTCCTGTACTCATTGGTGTATAAGTTAAATAAAAGTGGTGAAAGGACACATCCCTGAGGGGAGCCGAAAGTATTAAAAGTATTTGATAAAACACCATTTTGCCTCACCCTCTGAGATCTGTCTGTTAAAAAGTCAACTAGTCAGCATACTAGATTCTTGTCAATATTGTGTATGTTGGTGAGACGATCAGCTGAAATGTGAGGCTGTATACAGTTTAAAGCAGAGGAAAAGTCAATAAAAACCAAGCGAGCACCCAGTAACAAGTTAAGTAAGGCGTTCCGTGTTTTGGTCTTGGGCACGGGAAACAATTACAGAGGCTTTCCAAAGACGGGGGAACCTGTGGAGCTGAAGAGACTTTGTGAAGATAAAAGAGAAGGTGCCAGCCAGCTGCTCTCTGCACAATGCTTCAGAAGTCTAACCCCAGTGTTGTCTGGTACCAGACTTTTTTTTCGCCTTCACTCCCCTGAAGAGTTTTAAAACCGTGACGCAATTGATATTCACTGAAATGTCCATCTCAGGGGGTGAATTTCTGTGTCAGTTCATTACTAAAATCATGGCTGCTAAATAGATCGATAGAGATAGAGATCGATTGTCCAATTTTCACTTGGAGCAAAAAATTTCTAAATATTTTTTACTGTAACTAGAATCTTGTACGAATTGACTCCGTTGGAATGAAGGAATACTAGTCAGTGTGTATTTCCTGGAGGTAAGAAGAGAAGGGGGAAGGCAGGGCTATACGTTTAATTATCTTGTCACATAATACTCCTAATAACACCACATTATTTATAAAACTATTTGGCATTAACGTGGTAGGACGTTTCCATCACTGGGCCATTTTAATCAATGCATATTTCTGTCAGGGAGTTCAAAAGTGCAGATCAAGCTTTTCTTTTGCTGCCTTTGATTTGTATTGACTGGCAACTTCAGAGAGGAATTTAACAAACAAAAACTAATCACACTGCCCATATTCATTGAAGAGGAAACCATGTAAGCAAATGTAGCTCAGCGTGAATTCTTTCAGGGAGACTTCAATAACTTTATCACTTCTCTCCTAAACTGATCAGCTGTTTTCGTGGGAGTCACTTTTCAGTCAAACCAATCAGAATCGGCCATGTATTTTACAAGCCAATCACAGCATGACATCCATGTTTTAAATCTGTTCTCTCATCTGCGGCTGTCAGTTGTCATTTCAGGAAAGAGTGCGACCCTCCTCCTCCTCCCCTTCCACCTCCAGGCATCTTTACCCACGGCACTCTCGATCTTCTTCCGGTTGACCGCTCCCTTCGACTGCTTCGATCCGGTCTTCGTGCCCCTTCATCGCCACCACCAGTGTCTAGACTCCATCGGGGGATATGTCTGGGTTTTTCTAACCCTTTAAAACATATATATATATTTTATACGATGGAGTCCAATCTCCAAAGACTATGTACAATTCATATTTTGCATATCCATCCATCCATCCATCCATCCATCCATCTTCATCCGCTTATCCGGGGTCGGGTCACGGGGGTTGCAGCTCCAGCAGGGGACCCCAAACTTCCCTTTCCCGGGCCACATTAACCAGCTCCGACTGGGGGATCCCGAGGCGTTCCCAGGCCAGCTTAGAGATATAATCCCTCCACCTAGTCCTGGGTCTCCCCCGAGGCCTCCTCCCAGCTGGACGTGCCTGGAACACCTCCCTAGGGAGGCGCCCAGGGGGCATCCTTACCAGATGCCCGAACCACCTCAACTGGCTCCTTTCGACGCAAAGGAGCAGCGGCTCTACTCCGAGCTCCTCACGGATAACTGAGCTTCTCACCCTATCTCTAAGGGAGACGCCAGCTACCCTCCTGAGGAAACCCATTTCGGCCGCTTGTACCCTGGATCTTGTTCTTTCGGTCATGACCCAGCCTTCGTGACCATAGGTGAGGGTAGGAACAAAAACTGACCGGTAGATTGAGAGCTTTGCCTTCTGGCTCAGCTCTCTTTTTCGTCACAACGGTGCGATAAATTGAATGTAATACCGCACCTGCTGTGCCGATTCTCCGACCAATCTCCCGCTCCATTGTCCCCTCACTCGCGAACAAGACCCCAAGGTACTTGAACTCCTTCACTTGGGGGTAAGGACTCATTCCCTACCTGGAGAAGGCACTCCATCGGTTTCCTGCTGAGAACCATGGCCTCCGATTTAGAGGTGCTGATCCTCATCCCAGCCGCTTCACACTCGGCTGCGAACCGATCCAGTGAGTGCTGAAGGTCACAGGCCGATGATGCCATCAGGACCACATCATCTGCAAAAAGCAGCGATGAGATCCCCAGCCCACCGAACTGCAACCCCTCTCCACCCCGACTACGCCTGATATCCTGTCCATAAATACTACAAACAGGATTGGTGACAAAGCGCAGCCCTGGCGGAGGCCAACTCTCACCTGAAACGAGTCCGACTTACTGCCGAGAACCCGGACACAGCTCTCGCTTTGGTCGTACAGAGATTGGATGGCCCTGAGAAGGGGACCCCCTCACCCCCGTACTCCCGCAGCATCTCCCACAGTATCTCCCGGGGCACCCGGTCATACGCCTTCTCCAGATCCACAAAACACATGTAGACTGGTTGGGCATACTCCCAGGCTCCCTCCAGGATCCTTGCGAGAGTAAAGATCTGGTACGTTGTTCCATGACCAGGACGGAATCCGCATTATTCCTCTTCAACCTGAGATTCGACTATCGACCGAACCCTCCTTTCCAGCACCTTGGAGTAGACTTTACCGGGGAGGCTGAGAAGTGTGATACCCCTGTAATTGGCACACACCCTCTGGTCCCCCTTTTTAAAAAGGGGAACCACCACCCCGGTCTGCCACTCCTTAGGCACGGTCCCAGACTTCCACGCAATGTTGAAGAGGCGTGTCAACCAAGACAACCCCTCCACACCCAGAGCTTTAAGCATTTCTGGACAGATCTCATCAATTCCTGGGGCTTTGCCACTGTGGAGTTGTTTAACTACCTCAGCAACCTCCACCAGGGAAATTGATGCCAATCCCCCCCTCATCCTCCAGCTCTGCCTCTACCATAGAGGGCGTATTAGTCGGATTTAGGAGTTCCTCAAAGTGCTCCTTCCACCGCCCTATTACCTCCTCAGTTGAGGTCAACAGTGTCCCATCCTTACTGTACACAGCTTGGATGGTTCCCGCTTCCCCTCCTGAGGTGGCGAACGGTTTTCCAGAAGTACCTTGGTGCCGACCGAAAGTCCTTCTCCATGTCTTCTTCGAACTTCTCCCACACACGCTGCTTTGCCTCTTTCACGGCAGAGGCTGCAGCCCTTCGGGCCCTTCGGTACCTTGCAACTGCCTCCGGAGTTGTCTGGGATAACATATCCCGGAAAGACTCCTTCTTCAGTCGGACGGCTTCCCTGACCACCGGTGTCCACCACGGTGTTCGTGGGTTACCGCCCCTTGAGGCACCTAAGACCCTAAGACCACAGCTCCTCACCGCAGCTTCAGCAATGGAAACTTTGAACATTGTCCACTCGGGTTCAATGCCCCCCAGCCTCCACAGGGATGCACGAAAAGCTCCGCCGGGAGGTGTGAGTTGAAAGTCTGTCGGACAGGGGCCTCCTTCAGACGTTCCCAATTTACCCGCACTACCCGTTTGGGCTTACCAGGTCTGTCCAGAGTCTTCCCCACCCCTGACCCAACTCACCACCAGATGGTGATCGGTTGACAGCTCCGCCCCTCTCTTCACCCGAGTGTCCAAAACATATGGCCTCAGATCAGATGAAACGATTATAAAATCGATCATTGACCTTTGGCCTAGGGTGCTCTGGTACCAAGTACACTTATGAGCATCCCTATGTTCGAACATGGTGTTCATTATAGACAATCCATGACTAGCACAGAAGTCCAACAACAAACAACCACTCTGGTTTAGATCAGGAGGCCGTTCCTCCCAATCACGCCTCTCCATGTGTCTCCATCATTACCCACGTGCGCGTTGAAGTCCCCCCAGCAGAACTATGGAGTCCCGACTGGAGCCCCATGCAGGACTCCACTCAAGGTCTCCAAGAAGGCCGAATACTCTGAACTCTTGTTTGGTGCATATGCACAAACAACAGTCAGAGTTTTCCCCCCCACAACCCGCAGGCGTAGGGAGGCGACCCTCTCGTCCACCGGGTTAAACTCCAACGTAGCGGCGCTCAGCCGGGGGCTTGTGAGTATCCCCACACCCGCCCGGCGCCTCACACCCTGGGCAACTCCGGAGAAGAAAAGAGTCCAACCCTATCCAGGAGTATGGTTCCAGAACCAAGACTGTGCGTAGAGGTAAGCCCCACCAGATCTAACCGGTAGCGCTCCACCTCCCGCACAAGTTCCGGCTCCTTCCCCCACAGAGAGGTGACATTCCACGTCCCCCAGAGCCAGCCTCTGCTGCCCGGGTCTGGTCCGTCGAGGCCCCTGACCTTCACTGCCACCCATGTGGCAGCGCACCCGACCCCAGCGGTTCCTCCCACAGGTGGTGGGCCCATGGGATGGAGGGATGTCCGTCACGTAGCTTTTTCGGACTGTGCCCGGCCGGGCTCCGTGGCAAACCCGGCCACCAGACGCTCGCTGACGAGCCCTCCATCTGGGCCTGGCTCCAGACGGGGGCCCCGGGCTTCCTCCGGGCAGGGTCACTTCATCCCTTCCTCGATTTTTCATAGGATTTTTGAACCATTCTTTGTCTGGCCCCTCACCTGAGACCACTTTGCCTTGGGAGACCCTACCAGGAGCACAAAGCTCCAGACAACACAGCCCTCAGGTTCATAGGGACACACAAACCTCTCCACCACGATAAGGTGATGGTTCCCGGAGAAGGGATGCATATGTAACTTACAAATAAATCTTGCATATCTGCAACGAAGTCTCTCCTGATTGAATTGCAGTTGTTGGAGGTTATTTCTCAGGAGCCCATGTGTGCAGTGAAGGCTTATTTCACAGAAAGGATGATTCTGAGCTAGCAACAGGATACCAAAACTGAAATTCTATTAGCTGCCATGCCTAAATAGCCTGTGGTTGCTTTTCTGCTTTGAATTTAGAACATGAACTCTTGTACCAGCACATAAAGTTACCAGTGACATTATTTGGCCTACAGCATGTTTCTTCTCTGTCAGAACTGGCCAGGGTTGATGTTGACATTTGTACTGTGCAAAGGTAAGAAAACATTGCGTGGAATTAAACTGGAGGCCCAGAGACAGAGCCAGGGCAGATTATCAGTCCTTCACAGTGCTGACACAGATGGTCAGATACAAAATGACTCACATTCATATTCATATAAAATATAGAGAAAATGGATGTGGCAGAGCACCAAATTGCTTCTTTCAGTAAATACTTTGTAGGTACTTGGCAAAAAACACTCCGTAGATGTCGCTGTCTTAATAACTATGTGTCCGAGTTGACCATACTAACAGGCATGTCGCCAGAAGCTTTGCCTCCCCTGACAAAAGGTCCCATCAGTTGGTCCCATTTTCCTGTCCCTCTGTCCAACTCTGACTCCTGATTTTTTTCATGGTCCAACAGCACCCGTCCACATTAACTACCTAGTGTTAATGGGCGCAGGGAGAATACTACATTTCAGATGAATGAGCGAAGACGTTTTAAATTCAAAGCAAATCATCAAAGTCCTTCAATTTCCACTCACTACCAATAGTTCAATGCAAAGCCGTTCCTCCCCTCCCAACACTGTATAACCTTACATGAACCATTTTTAACTTTATAAGATACTGTAACAGGACACACACAGGCAGACACAGTAGCTCTGCTCATTACAGAGTGCCTCGGCCAAACGAAAAATGCTCCAAACCAGTGTGGCTACCGGAATGTGGGAAACAGTGTGCTGTAAGGTGTAAGCCATGCAAAATGGATATTTCACTTACAGTCCAAAAAACTGGAACTCATTGGGTCAATTTAGTGAGAGCCCTAAAAACCCTTCCCTTTGTCACAAACTGGGTTTGTACATTCGATGAGGGGGACAAAATACATAAATGACTATAAAGCATCGATAAATACACCATGTAAGTAAATAATTCATGTTTTAAATTGTTACATTAACTATGCATGAACAAATATATTTCCCTCATTCACAGATAGGGTCGACATACAGTATGATGTCCTGCTATTTATACCTTGTAGATTAAAATCCACATGACTGTGTTGTTATGCACTGTGAAGTCTCAAGTCTTTCTTTTAGTCCACAGTAACAGTGAACTCTACACACTGACTCACTGACTTGAAGTAATTTCCAGGAAAGTCGTACAGTACAGTACAGCTTGGTGTTGTGACTGTTTGAGCCTCTGTCACTCATCAACACTTTGGTATGGTTCATCAGAGAAAGAGTCTGCAGATACAGCCAGTCAAGAAGGTCCAGGTGAATGAATACTGAGTCAGAGTCAGACCAGGAACACATGTGGGGTGTTTTGAGGTTAAGACCCAGCCTGAAATTTAATTGGTGTCTTAATGTTTAGCTTGGAAAATAAACACCTTATTATGTCTCATAATTATTCAAAACACTCCTAATTTATTTACAAGGCAAATATAGCTAAACTCAAAATAACATTGCACAGTGTTACAGTAATCCCATATTCAGTAAGTCAACAAACCGTATACACCAAAAATACATGCAGCAATATTTATAGTGCATCAGATAACAGTCATCTTATGCAAAACTAAGCATTAGGTGTACTTTCCGGAATAATAACAACCTTGTGTGACATATTTGCAAGTCTCACATCATTTGCTGCACAGAGCTGTGGAGTTCGTACATAACATTCAGTGACTCCTCATTGTGTCACATAAACACACGACTCCTCCATGGTGCTGTGATGCTCTGCAGGGCAGCACAAGCTCCAAATATGGAACCAAAAGTATTGGGGAGCGACCAAAATCTCTAAAAGCTCGCTGTATGATTTTGTTTCTGTGATGTTTACAGTGATGCCTCAATCAGCAGTGAGCACAGGCTAATGTGACTGCCCGTCTCGTCTCGATCCCGCTGAGGGAGCTTGGCTCCTGAACAGCGCTTGACTCATGTTGTTTCGTAACGGATTGTTCACTCTCCTCTTCGATTTGTCTCACCGTGTTCTACCTTCTGCTCTCTGTGGACCTCCTTAACCAATCAAAACATGTGAAAGTGGAAAAACAAGTTTGAACACCCTTATGTGAGATTTATTTGCAAGTAGTAGCTTTAAAAGCTTTATTTCACATACCGACCACTACATCACACACAACAAACCAATTTTGCACCATTGATAACTCACATGTTAGTAGAAACCAACACACAGAGACACGCTAATTCATACCGTAGATAACTCACTGCCACCCTGAGGTTGCAGACAGACACTAATGATCTTTTCATGATGAATGTTATTTATTCCTTTATATCTGCAGTATATTGGGTGAGTGTAATTTATGGCTGGTAAGAAACGGATCAATTTGACCAGTTCAAGGCAGGACTGCCTGCAGTCACACACAAACGAGGTGGCTTACAGGTCAATCAGTGCACTCCTCTGCCTGCATCTGTGTGTAATACATCTTTAGCTGCTACCCTTCAAATCTCTTCAGCTGTTTATAGACGGTCATGGAAGTCAGCCAGCAGGCTCCACCCGCTCCCTTTGTGACTGGATGACACCAGTCCAGTATTTCAGTGTCCTCTCCACCCCACGGTACACAGAGGTCAGTCAACACATTTTTTATCCTTTCCTCAAGCTGCAAAGTATAACCACCCCATTTCTGAACTGCACATAGACAATGATTTTGACAAATCCTAAATTGGCCAGTGAAACTTCCCATAAATTCAAGGATGACTTCAGGATAAGCTGCACCTCCCAAATGGCAAAGACTGAAAACATGGAAGTGTACTGATAAAAACAGACCCACCCAGATTAATTCCAGCAAGAATTTACAGGGAAAAAAAGAGAAAACATGATCTGAAATTGTGATAGTGCAGATCTCATGTGGATTGTTCAGAAAGAGAGTGCAGCCAATATGCTGGACAAAATGCCAAAATGAATGGACTATATCCTAACATGCATCAAACGTCCAGATTTTTAGCTTCACACCCATTGGATCAACCCTCCTTGTAGTTTCTTGATTTCCATCACCCCTTTCATCTCTCTGTTTCTTTTCCCCTCTCCTTCTCTCCACTGGGATCTGCATGTGATTCATTGGTTCATGCATTTCAGAAGCCCGTGGAGAGCCGAGGTCTAGGGTGTGAAAAGACTGAAAATTCCCAGTGAAACAGAAAGAAGAAACATTTTGTACATTCCATTCCTGGTGCACCTGCTGCACACTTTCATGTTAGCTTCACTGACTTGACAGTTCGTCCAGTTTCTGTTGCTTCACCTGTCAAGAAAGGCATATGGAGTTTACAATAAAAAAGTGGCATATTTTAACAATAATACCCATAGTATTTTTTAAAACAATGACTCATTTGTTTAAGACAGATGTAGACAAAAGCTGGCTTCTAATTTCGACCCAGTAACAGTCAATATCAGCCGTAGCTAACTAGCTAATTAAGTTAACGACTTATCATGTCTAGCTGACATAAAACTAACTCATTTTAAAACAAGAATCCTGTAAAATGGATCCTAAACATGCACGTAATGATACACGATATTGTGCTAAAAGACTGAGGTTAAAGCTGCATATGTCTCAGAAAAATTTTAGCATCCACACCAGTTATTGAGCCACATCAAAAACGTGAAAATAGAGAAACAGTATTCCTTTATCATTGCAGTGTAACATTAGAACTTGTTAGTCCTTTAAGTATGATAAGAAAAAATGGCAGGTATTTTGTTCTATTAACCTGTTTGGCTCCTTAACTTACGTAGCGTACTTGTCTGTATTAAACACTGTTTTAACATACTGCTATCTCGGCTTACGTTGGCTGAAGTGTAAACTTCCCCAAAATCTAGGGGAAGGACAGAGCTGCTAATCTAAACTCTTCCAGAACCAGCTTCCACACAGTGGGGAAAAACTACGGAGTGGATGTGGTTGTAGTGAACGTAACCATAACACCACAAACTAATGTAGATTTGATGATGTGCTCGTTGGCCTTGGTAGTAATACTGGGTCACTCCTAATTGGTAGTAAGCTAGTTAGCTGGACATACTATATGTGTATATGATATTAGAGCACATAAACATGTTAAAGCACAAATCTGGCGCAAAATGAACCTAGGGGTTAATAACACATGGGTACCGAGTCGACCGTTCTCTGGGATATGTTTTCATGCTAATCGAATGTGACCAGTTTTAGCGCAAACCGCTAATTAGCTTATAACGTTAGTCATCGGGGCATGCAAAAGTAAAAAGAAATTACTATTTCTATACCACTAACAAGGCCCAAAATAGCACCATGAAATAAATAGCATAATGAGGGTCCCTACATGTAAACCGAAACATTGAGAACTTTGTAAGTGTACAGACAGTTTATTAAAAAGATAGTTTATAAAGACAGTACCGTTCATGTATACATGTGGGCGCCATCTTGGGAAAACGTAGTGCAACCAGTAACCAGTAACATAGCTCAAGCACGGCGTTCATCGTTCGACTGATCGTGACTGTTTTCCCAAGATGGCACCTGCCTGTATACATGAGCAGTACAGTCTTTATACACTATCTTTGTAATAAACTGTCTTACAAAGTTCTCAATGCTTCGGTTCACATGTAGGGACCCTCATTATGCTACCATGGAAGTGTGGTGCTATTTAGAGCATTGTTAGTGGTATAGAAATAGCGATTTCTTTTTACTTTCGCGTGCCCCGACGACTAGCGTTATAAGCTAATTAGGGGTTTGGGCTAAAACTGGTCACATTCGATTAGCATGAAAACAAATCCCAGAGAATGGTCAACTCGGTACCCATGTGTTATTAACCCCTAGGTTAATAACAATAATTTTGCACCGGATTTGTCCTTTAAGGCCATTCTTTACCTTCATCCTCCAAGCTCTTTAAATTCATAGAATTGCTCTTACTACAGCCCCGTGGGCCCTGCTTCAACATGTGGAGAAATACAAAGCTTGACAGGTCTGCCATGCCTAGTAACAGTTTCTAAGTTAGGGTTGGACAATCACTGCTTGGGGACAGGGTGAACAGTGAACTGCATAACGAGGATGGCTTACTGAAGGACACATCAGTTATGGTCTTTAACTTCAAGTTCAGACTCAAAGGTTGTCAACACGGTCACATAAGTTGGGAAACAAGTGAGAATTACAGTATATCAGCAGGGATTTTGCATCTGATAGACTCATTATATAAATCTAATTATATGGGTCTTCAAATAATGGGTTTTCAAGGGTTGTTGCAATAGTGTGTATATCCAATAAAACAGAACAGGGACAGAACTACCTCTATTTCCTGATTTGTTATAACTGTAAAGTCCAAATAGTTGATTCATTCATTGCACAATATTAGCTTTATTTAGATTCCAGATTTTTAATAAAACCAGACAGGCCCAAGAACATACAAAAGTAGCGAACATTAGCTGTACCGGCCATTTCCTGCTCCTACAGTTACTGGTTAGCCATCCAACTTGTTTTTTTTTCACACTGCATCTTTCCAAAGCTTAACACCAGAGCACCAAGATGAACCTGAGTTCAAAGGAAAAAGATTCTGTCTGGCAGGAAAATATTATGTAATGGTGTACAGATGTCGATATTACACAGCTGAGTTCAAAAGTCTGCTAAATGTCACAGTCAAAATTCTTCAGTTCTCGTTCTTGAGAATAACATTTAGGGTTTGTTTGGTATTTCTTCTGACACTGTCTAACAGCAACCATACACATATTGAAGCCATTTGTTGTTAAATTGGATTTAAAAAAAAAAATACTGTAAAAGGGCAACATTGAGTGCAGTTTGGATGAAAGATGTCACCACTATCAACACTATTGTTGCATGGTGACCTCTACTACACTGGCCTCCAATCAGCCTTCAGCCATACTCTATTCAGCAGCATTTAATCAGCCACAGTGAATGACTTTCCATGCCAACACATTGTATATTTAACAGGAACTCAGACAGGACTGGCTCGCCTGTATCGAAAAGGAGTTTAAACCAGTTCTTGACCTACTTCGGACTGACTTGAACATCAAAGAGAATTGCAGACAGCTGGCACACATGAACTATTAAACGTCGCCCCACCAACATTCACCCAAGTGCTTTTACAAAAAACATGAGTATTTAATGTAATTACACTCAATATTTCCAAGTTTGTGTTTGATTGAAATGCTTTGTGCTGCATCTTTTTTCTATGACAATATTTTTGTTGCCAATATTTTCCTTCCAAAAACCATTTGGCCTTAAACCCATTTCAGCGTGGTCAGATTCATTACAAATTCTTATTCAATAGTAGAGCTGATAACAGGGTTTATCATAATCTGGCAGAGTCACTGGCTGTATCTGGTTTGGACTACAACATCTGAGTCAGCTGTACAGATCAGTTCTTTTCCTTTGTTCTTTTACACACTACACTAGATTTTAAACAAAAAGTTTTCCATTTTTTCTGAAGACAATTTAATTGACATATTTCCTTTGTCAAATTTTAATCATTATATTGCACATACATTTAATTTGCTATTTACATTAGCTGGGAGGAAAAAGTCCAGCTAATAACCTAGGATACCATGAGGCGAAGTATAGTAATGTAATTACAAACTTAAAAAAAGAAATTGCAATCTGCCAGTATGATTTAATACCACCATAAGCGACTATCTTAAAATTGTTTCCAAAATCAAAATGTAGAGGATACACATATATACAGAATAACTTGAAATAATGTGTAATGTGTAAGTGGAAGGACAAACAGGATTTTGGAATAAAGATTGTATTTCACATTATGAATGGAAGTAAGGAATGAGTAATGCGACTGTAGTGAAATCCTAAAAGAACATTCATAAGTCTATAGCTAAAAAAATGTCCCAGCTTTTAGTCAAAACAACCAGAACAACCTTTGAAATGCTGCCAAATGATACACAATGCACAGAGTACAATGTAAGGGCCATCTGATCATATTTAAAAGACAAACGGAGGCCAACCTCCGGTGGAGTGACACTCTCACAGTCATCTGATACATCATTTGTCTTCATCAGCCAAGTTCATTGTTCGACTTAAATTACGACCTTTCGGACTGTGTTTGAACTAATAACCATTATAATATGTATTTATCACTGACACCTGCTCATAGTACGAGTGAAATGTGAAAAATCTCAAATGTTGCCCAGATCTTGAACACAAAAGTATTATTTGTTCCAGATGTTTTGAAGTCTGGATCATCACTCTGTGCTTTGAACAACAGCCGGGCCTTTGTGCGCTTAAGAAAAAAAACCTGTCGTCCACTCACATACTGTATTTTCCTGACCTATGGGAAAAGATATGTGAGTAAGATTGATATTTTTCCTAATTGAAAGTACAGCGCAGAATTAAGTTTAGTTGAAGAAAGTCTTTAACCACATAAAATGTGTGTTGTACTACCCTTGTATAGACATTGCAGTGATTGGCTCAAAGTCTCATTGTGGTGAGCAGCATCATGCCAAACATGTGGTTTAGGTTTAGTGTGTGAGAATGCCAGGGCACACTGACATCCTGTAACTTAGTGGTAACACAGACATACATACATACATCCAGCAGCTGTGGAGTAATAAAATGCCCCACTGAAGCACTTCTTCACTGATCTATTTCTTGAGTTACTAAGTTGAGTTTGCTATTTTGAGTTTCCAATGTAATTGTTTTAGATGGATAATGTGGAAATTACAAAATAAAAAGTGCACAAAGACAAATCACTCTTCTGTGCTGACAACATTCTGTGGTCTGGCCAGTTTACAGCTGTTGAGTTTCCGTTTCAAATGTTGTAATAATCTTTTTATTTTGCAATGAATGCCATTTAAAATGTAATGGAGTACAAAATATAGGCTCCTTATTATTATTAAAAACATATTTAAAAGTACAATTATTGACTGGAAATGCTTTAAAAAAAATAGTTTGACAGTTTGGGAGATGAGAAGATTGAAACCACTCTAAAGAGGAGAGTGGTATCAATCTATTGCTTTTAAAAGTCTATAAGTATAGACCGCTAATTAAATCCATTCTTTAAAGCAACATTATGTAACTATTTTACCTTAAAATAACTTTATAACCAGCGGTGGTCAAAGCAGGTGACTAATATGTAATAATTTAAAAATGAATACTGTAGCAAAACTCGCCAGCACCGTGAGTTCTCACTGTACAAGCACAGACAGGACAATCCGCTCACAGACAATGGCACTTTTTATTCTCACATCTGCTCACACACATTGCCAACATAAATACACAGCTTCTTTTCTGCCGCACGTAGTACACAAACTGACAAAGTTCAGCAAACAGTTAAATAGTAAACAAAAAACAGTCTGTGTGTGTCTGTCTCTGGTGTGTGCTAGACATCCCAGGTTCCAGCACACTACTGCATTTGAATGCAGAGTATAACTAGTCAATGAGCACCAGCTGTGTCAATCAACTCACAGCAGTGCTGCAAACCATGCCCACATCCGCAAACGGCCTACCTCCGCTGAGGACTCCGAGTAACTGCAAAGCTGCATTCATAATCATTTAACCAGGGGTTTAAGTGGGCCAGAACGATCCAGAACTGCTCAGGCACCTTCGATTAATAAGTAAATAAATCAAAATAAATACATTAGTGTTTCATTCGCACAACCGTCCATAAACGAGGCAAATGTCTATGCCTAGTTCACGTCTTTAATTACAGTAAGACAGTCGAGTATCTATGCTTATTCCACATGTCTGTAATTACAGTAGGACAGCAGAGTGTCTATGCTTATTCCACATGTCTGTAATTACAGTAGGACAGCAGAGTGTCTATGCTTAGTCCACATCTCTTTAATTACGTCTGCTGCGTCCTGCTATGCCTGCTATGCCCTGCAGTGCCCTGCTACGCCATGAACTACTACAACTACTATTTCTAGTCATAGTTCCATTATCTTTATTGTGACTATTATTGCCATTGTTCATCACACCCCCAACCGGCACCGTCAGACACCACCTACCAAGAGCCTGGGTCTGTCCGAGGTTTCTTCCTAAAAGGGAGTTTTTCCTCACCACTGTCGCACTAAATGCTTGCTCTTTTTACTGGAATTGTTGGGTCTTTGTAAATTATAGAGTGTGGTCTAGACCTACTCTATCTGTTAAGTTTAAGATAACTCTTGTTATCATTTGATACTATGAATAAAATTGAATTGAATTGAATTGAAAAGTCAGGAAGAAAACCTTTTTACTCAAAGTAAAGACTAAAACTAGACTAAGATGTAATAACTTTTCATCATCTAAACTGGACTAAAACGTTTTGAGTTGTCAATGTTGGTATTGGCAGTGGTAGAAGAATTACTCAAAACATTTTTCTGAAGTGAACTGCACAGTACAAGTCCTGCATTCAAATGAGAGAGGCATTATCATTACAATGTACTTAAATTGACTTAATGTCTGTTCAAGGCGGAGCTTTCAACTCTGATATAATGCTGGATAGTCTATTGAATAATAATGCATTCAATTTTATTTTGATGTTTTGTGATTAATTGATCTGAATCTGCAACATAACCAGTAACATCTCTCTGTCAGGTAAATGTAGTAGTACAATGTTTTCCTCTGAAGTAGAAGTACACAGTAAGTCAGTAGTATAGAGTTGGGTTGCTTGGAGGGCCTTCCTGAGTTATTTCGGGGTACAATGGTTCTCAAGGAAGCTGCAAGCAGCAATACCAGAGGCCAAGCAATTGGCCCGTTCTAAACAGGCCCGTTTTGAACGGGCATTGTATTAGTTGTAGTAATTTGGCAGAAGCTGCTTCAGGCCAACTACATAGAACTGGCCGCACTTTGCCAAAGCGAACATTACACACTGCAGCAAATTTACATCATTGTCTCCATCAGACAAAGGAATGCAACAAATGTTCTTTGAGCCACGGCAAGGATCAATTAAATGTGTCCTCGTATGTTTTTTGATGCTTCATAAAGTACACAGGACTATAAAAGAGGATTATGTGAAAACAATGAGATGTATATTGGCATTTAGAGTCAACAGTTTTAATGACCCTCAGATATATTTACAGGTTAAATATTAGTGTTATGTCTCATCATTCCTAATTCTCTACATGACATAATGTTCCTGCTGTAAAACCTTTTATAGAAATGTCTAACCACATTGTTTATCGTCAGTTAAAGTGTCTCTTGTTGGCTCTTAAAACCTAATTTTCAAACAGATCTTCAGTTTTTGACAAACTAAACTGAGAAATAAATCAGTTTGAATAAGGTGTCTCACTGCGAGCATATGTGCATATGAAACTAGAACCTAAATGTTGGAAATCTAACGTAGACACCATTTAAAAGCAGAAGGAAAAACATCCCCAAAACTGCCACTTTTTTCTTTTACTGTATTTATTTTTCCCCAAACAAACAGACAATGGCCCTACATTACAATAAACATAACAAACGTTAATGTACAAATACAACACGGGGCAATAAATAAGTATATAATTAAAAAAAAACAATAGCATTAGAGTTTAATCACATTGTACCACATGTAATGAATCATCAGGTAATGAGACCAAAGAAATCAAAGTGATGACAGCAACAGCAAACAAGAAAAAAAAAATCAATCATAAAATACAGGGAACACGGAGCACTAACCAGTCCAGTAAGTGAGGGTGATGTGGTAAGTTTTGCTACAAACATGACGGAATGTAAGACAGCAATCTGTTTCTGGAAATAGATACTTCGCAGTTCAGCTGTGTTCCCACTTCAAACCATGTTTATCTTTATTACATTTACTTGACAGTGAACTGAGATGCCATCACGTCAGCTCAACAAGAAATCCGGTAATTGAACCTTGCCTTAAACATTTTCTGTTATTTAGACCGTTTCCCAGGTCAATAAAAACTTTGAAGCTCAATATTTTTTCATGATTTCGAGCCCATTTATAAACCTGCCTGTGATTGATTTGTACATGTGTGTAGACAAATATTATTTATCATGATTACAGCTATGTTATACTGCGATATATCAATCTTTCATCAGCTGTTAATGCACAGATGCCTCACAGAAGTTATAATTGATGACAATATATAAATACCTATCTGCTTACAACTGTGTTAGAGTGTGTTATAAACAATGTTCATTGATTATAAACTGCTTATAAATGCTAAATAGGGGTGTTAACGACTTTATGCTATTAAGAATGATATTGTGTTACTTTTTGGGTTGATTTAACTGATGATCTACTTTCACAAATTAAATATATGCCACAATTTAGAGGGATTTTGATTCTAGACATTATTGTTTCAAACCCCTCTGACATACAGTACTACGCGGTATAGGAGGGAAAAAAATCTGTTAGTAGAGAAGGGAGGGCCAGACTGGATGTAAACACATGATTATCAGCTTTGTTAACGAAATCAGTGAGCTGGCATGTTACTTTCTCTGTGTCACCACAGTACAGTATGTACCTTTAAAATCACTATGCTGAGCAAGTTCAGTGTGGTGAACGTGAGTTATCTGTCCGTCTGCCTACGCTTTCTCCAGTAGCGTCACAGCTGTGTGCGGCCTGCCTGCACTAAATCTGTCATACACTACTGTACACTCATCTCTGCATAACCGTTCAGACTGAAGATAAATGCAGGGGAATTATCGGGAGGCAAGCTCGATAAGACCTTTTCCCAATCAGGCAACTTCCTGGGCCATTTATCATGAAACATTTATAAAGATTTTACCTTAAGTGTTTGAGTTCAGTAATGTATGTGACAAAGGACATTTTATTCTATGATGAGAGCCACTTTGACAATACTTGAGTCCAGATGAATCCTATTAATTCCAGCCCTCAAGCTGCAGCGTATACAGCCACTGACGTTTCATCATGGCTATGAGACTGATGATGAAATGGAAATGAAATGGAGGGAGGGAGCTGGACTGAAAAGATGGATGGCTTCAAAAATCTCAACCAAGCCACCGCTCCTATTATTGTTGACACTGTAAATCTCTTTGTGTGCAGCAGAGCATCTGATTTTAAAGGAGTGACATCGACATATATTATAATTGTGGTCTTTGCTCCCTCAGTCTCAAAGGTTAATTGCTACCCGATCAATAACAATTTGCCTGACTCCAAACTGGTCACTTTTATCTAAATGTATGCATAAACAGTAACCTGCCATTAAAATCTAAAAAGGTTTATAAAAGTGGGTGTAGTAAATGGTAAAACGCAATGACAAGGCCTTATTTAATGCCATCCAGCATTTGGTTTCAAGGTTGATGGGAATTAAATGTTTCTCACTTGATTCAGTAGCAAGTCAGAAATAGTCAAAAAGAAGAAGAAAACAGAAACTAATGGGCCGTGGCTTGGCTCACTACCATATGGCTCTGTAGATCGGCTAATTTCATAGTTTCAGGCTAGATTCAGTTTGTTCTTATTAGATAGTGTTTTATGTCCTCTAAACTTCTCTTGCTGGTTATTCTGATAGAATACATTTGAGCCCTCAATACCAGTCTGTGATCAATTAACAACCTTCACTGAGCAAATTGCTTCTGAAAAACAATCTGGCATTTAAAGGAACAGTTCAACATTTTTCCATCCATCGTTATCCTCTTATCCCTTTCTCGAGCCACATTAGCCAGCTCTGACTGGGGGATCCCGATGCCAGGGTAGTCTGGTCCTGGATCTTCCCCGAGGCCTTCTCCCAGCTGGACGTGCCTGGGACAGCTGGCGGAGGCCAACCCTCACCTGAAACGAGTCCGACTTCCTCCTGAGAACCCAGACACAGCTCTCGCTTTGGACGTACAGGGATTGAATGGCCCTGAGACGGGACCCCCTCACCCCATACTCCTGCAGCACTTCCCACAGTATCTCCCTGGGGACCCGGTCATATGCCTTCTTTAGATCCACAAAACACATGTAGACCGGCTGGGCATACTCCCAGGCTCCCTCCAGGATCCTTGCGAGAGTGAAGAGCTGGTCCGTTGTTCCACGACCAGGACGGAATCCGCATTGTTCCTCTTCAACCTGAGATTTGACTATCGTGTCTCTCGTGTCTGTATGTTAACTATAAAGCTACATCCAGCAACCGGTTAGCTTAGCTTAGCATAAAGACTGAAAACAGGGGGGAACAGATGGCCTGGCTCTGTCTGAAGGTATCAAAATCCAACTACCACCAACTCTAAAGCTCACTAATTAACACTTTGATATTTAGTTTGGGTAATGTGCCAAAGTTACTGTTCCCAGCCATTGTAAAAGGAATAACTGCGCTTCGGATTTTGTACAGATTAAACAAACAGGATACTGTATAACGTGTTTATTAGTGAGCTTAAAAGGTGCTGGAAGGCAAATTGTGTTGCCTTTGAACTGAGCCACGCTAGCTATTTCCAGTCATTCATGCTAAGCTAAGCTATCAGTGTGTTAGCTGTAGCTTCATATTTACAGCGCTGATTTGAGAGTGGTATTAATGTTCTCATATAACTCTAAGCAACAAAGTGAATAAGTGAATTTCCAAAAATGTCCAAGTAGTATTTTAACTGTTTTAAGAAATAAAAATGACACAACTCTGAGAAATAAAGCACATAACTAATTCATCCAAATGCAATTACACTCGCAGCATTCTCTTTGTAAATACCATATAAAAGTGCTATGTAAATAATGCAATTGCAAATAGTATTAAATGGAATTAAAATCCCAAATTTGATCAGAATGAACAGATTAACACATTGTTTCTTGAAGGACTTGCTGGTGGTTCCAGCTAAGAGGTTAATGCCTGACTGAATATGTGACGGCATAACTGTTTGTTTGTGTGTGGGGAGTGGATAGGTGGTTGGGTGCTTGTGTCACCATACTGTAATATTATCTCTGCTGACTTGATTAGCATGCTGGGGTTCTTAAATCTCGCTCTGCTGCAAACCCACTTTAATTACCACTGCCCCTATTTTATTCACACTGACAGGACTTCTCATTTATCACCACAAAGAGGCGAGCCCTTCACTTTTATTTCCGTAGATGTTAGTAATGCAACAAAGCGCACAACCCGTGTGGTATGATTGATGGCGCTGTCAGGGATCACCGTGCTCAGATATGTAAAGTCTCCCTGCAAAGTTTCTGAATATTCATCTGCTAAATCGCATTGAAAAAGTGATTCTTTTTTTACTCTTCTTTGATCTAAAAGGTCCTGGAATAGGAATGTGGATCACATTTATGGAGCAGCACAAGAAAATAATGTCAACTCAGGATTTATGTTTTTCCATTGCCCTTCATGTATTTTGTATTTAAATTCTATGTCTGGGCAAATACCCATCCAATTTTAACCATACCAAAAGCCAAACACGTCAGCCAACTCAGCTGGAGACAGCCACAGTCCCCTTATAGATATATTCAAATATTGACTAAACATGGGTTTAGTTTGGCCGAGGCAGTGTAGGGAGAATCTGAACTGATGTCGACCATTAAACACTGATATGGTCACTAGTTTCCCCTATGAAAAAAAAAATGAGGAGAAAAGAAGCCACAGAAATGTTACGGTTTTGCAAAGACAACAGGAAGGAAGTTTCGGGAATTTCACTTCTCAGAACTACATTTGGTTGAGATCCTGTACTGGATGTGTTGCCTGGCACCTGCAGACTTTCAAGCTGCTGAATTACATAACGGTTAATTGTAAAAGGAAATATATTAATGTCTTTTCTTTTCTTTTTAAGGTCACAGGGTTCTTTCTGTTATCTTAGAAAATATTCTGCAAGAACACTTCCCAAAGTTAGAAACCATAGAGCGCAGACTGTTATGTGCATAAACTTATCTTGAGGCTGATGTTTGATTTTTGCGAGGAGACACATTTTTAAAGTCGTGAACTAAAGCATTTAGCACACTTTTACTGATGTAATGCAAATGGAGCAGTTGTTGGAATAAGTGATGTTTGAGGGCATTTTAGAAGATGGTTCATGACAGGAGAAAGGGAATGGAAAAAAAAAATTGCATGAGAAAATGAATGCCTGAAGCAAGCTAAACAGTAGAAACAATGCCTGTACTTGGCATGACAGACTACTCAGTGCTAAAACAGCATGCCTGTGTGTGAATGGACAGCCACAGAGGCTGGCGTCCCAATCACTGCGGTGTTTTCTTCTCCTTCTTACTTTGTACATGTCATGACACCACTTTGTTCTGCTGTCCTAAGTGTTCCTCTCCCTCCAAATCCCCAAACCCCAACAATTAAATCCTGACAAAGATCATAAATTTATACAAAACAGGCAAATCGTGTTGGCTTTGCTAGCCTCCAGATACTGCGACGCGCTGCTCCATTTTCTGAAACCCTTTTATCAGTGTCATCCACTCTGTACAATGCTGATGCCTTGTGTTCAGTCATTGTCTTTGCTGTCTTTGCTGTCCAGTTTTACTTTACTTACCAAACCGTGTATAAAGATAAAGAGCGGAATTCATAATCACAAACGCCACCACACACTAACATATTTCACTGAGCACATAGTGTCAGCTACTCGACCAGTTACTGTCATTGTAAAAACTGTCAAGGACATGCGGTAGACCCAACACGGTGATAGATTTATAACAGAGGGAGAATGTTGTCCTCCAGAACAGATGTCATTCAGTCAGACATTTCCCTCAGTTTGGACGGAGTATGGGCTTATCTGCTAATGTAAGCTACCGACCGTTACCTTGAAATCATCCAGAAAATAGACGGTACCGTAGGGTGATTTAACGTCACCGCTCATTTTACACACAGTTTAACAGCAAAACAAAACGCTGAGTGAACATTACTTGCTAAATTTTTCATGTTGGTTTTGAGCGGTATGCACCCCCACTAACCTGGAAAACGGTTTTAAATCAACAACGTTACTACAGCGTGTCGGAGGAATACACACAGACTCCTGCAGCGGCGAGTCAAAGGCAGAGGGGCCATCACAGCAGCGTGGCTAACATTAGCTTCTTGTCTCATCTGGGGTCTGATAAACAGTAAATTCCGCCACCGTCTGTCTATTGGGTTCTAAGACAGCCGTGCCGTGATTGGATTTCATAAAGGCAACTTGTTAAATTGTTACAATGTAATTTAAAATCTGCTTTAAAAATAAACATATATGTTTTGGATAATGTTTTGGATAATGTTCAGCTTCGGTAGCTTTACCTATATAGCTAAAATATACAATGACTGAGGAAGCCTAGTGACGAGTCCATAGCAACCAGTTTGTGCGTTGAATTAATTACCCAGTGTGCTTTGCTGAATGGTCTCAATGTTTTATTGTTTTATTTCATGTGAATACTAGTTAATTAGAGGAGTAACTTAGTATTTGAAGTAATGCAGGAAGTGTGCATTTATTTTCCATGCTTATTGTGTTTTCACAACAATGTTAGTGAGTAAATCTACTGAAATGGCCACCACACCATAACAGAGGAGTGTGATGTATAAGATCAGAAGGCAGAGGTTAATTCATGTATGTCATGGTTGTAAAAAATAAAGAGCATCTGCACTTATTTGTCAAGTGCTTACTAGTGCAGAAGGTATCCATAAGTTGATGGGGTGGGTTGTACCTCTTTTCACAACCTTTTTGGAGGGTCACTTTTACTAAAGATTCCCAAACTTCTCTGGTGGCACTTTATATAAATAATGAACAGTCCCTTATCCATGTATGTAAGGTATGACTGTAACAGTATCTTAGCATGACTAAATAAACAAAAATATGTAAATAATCTGAGAATAATGTATTTCAATTCTATTTTTAATTTAATGTTGCTGGTAGTGATCAATAGAAACAGATATCACAAAGTGATAGCTATCTGTGTATGCCTGATACAGTGGCAGAGCAGAGTGGACACAGTAATATGCTGGAGAAAAGAAGAACATTTCTATGTGATGGTAACATAATACGTCTACAGCCACACTAGCAGCTAGAGAGGGCACTTAAGCACAGTGGTGCTTTGAGCTAACAATGATATAATAATAACAATGCTAACATGCAGATGTTAGCATGCTTACATTTGCTAATTAGCACTAAACACAAAGTACGGCTGAGGCTGATGGGATTGGGATTAGTTTTGCTGGTATTTGGTCATAAACCTAAGTATTAGACAAGCTTACATTTTGACCTTATGGTGGCGCAAGAGAAAAGGTCAGGGGACTTAAAGTCATTAGAAATCACCCTGAGGGTATTCTTGCATTGCCAGACCTTCCTCCAAAGCGCTGCGGAGGAGGGTCTGGCTAGTCCACACAGAATTTCGGAATGGGAGAAAAACATGCTCTGGTTTATTGGCATTTCTTTAAACCAATCACAATCGTCTTGGGTGGTGCTAATCGCCGGAAGGAGCAACGGTGACGCTGCCCTGCTACACCCTGCTACACTCTACAGTGCCCTGCTATGTCCTGCAGTGCCCTGCTACGCCCTGCCACGTCCTGCTATGCCCTGCAGTGCCCTGCTACGCCCTGCCACGTCCTGCTATGCCCTGCAGTGCCCTGCTACATCCAGCTACGTCCTGCTAAGCCCTGCTATACCCTGCAGTGCCCTGCTACGTCCTGCTAAGCCCTGCTATACCCTGCAGTGCCCTGCTATGCCATGAATTACTACAACTATTTCTAGTCACTGTTCCATTATCTTTATTGTAACTACAATTGCCACTGTTCATCACACCCCCAATGATGCCTACCAAGAGCATGGGTCTGTCCGAGGTTTCTCCCTTAAAAGGAAGTTTTCCTCACCAGCCGAGGTTTCTCCCTAAAAGGAAGTTTTTCCTCGCCACTGTCGCACTAAATGCTTGCTCTTGGGGGAATTACTGGAGTTGTTGAGTCTTTGTAAATTATAGAGTGTGGTCTAGACCTACTCTATCTGTAAAGTGTCTTGAGATAACTCGTGTTATGATTTGATACTATAAATACAATTGAACTGAATTGAATTGAATTGAAAATAGCCTTGGGAAGGAACATGTTTTGGTGGAACATGTTTACGTTCAAAAGTTGTTTTAGTCATGCAACAGAAAACTCAGATTGGACAGATAGTCTAGCTAGCTGTCTGGATTTACCCTGCAGAGATCTGAGGAGCAGTTAACCATAGTCCTCATAAAAAGAGTTTAGAATTCCAACACAAAGAAAGCGGAGGGTAACGGACATCCGGCCAAAAAGAGTGACATCCGGCGAAATGTCCGGCGGCACCTGAACAATCCCAGAAGTGGAACGTCGTGGATATAGACTCTCCTGAGGGGAACATGAGCGTGTGAACCAAATGTTATTGCAATCCATACAAATGTAGCTCAGCGTAAATTCTGTCAGGGAGACTTCTATTACGTTGTCTCTCTTCTCTTTAACTGATCAGCTGGGCAGTGGGTGTTACGGTTCTGTATACCAATTAAAATCGGGCACTTATGTTCTAACCAATCACAGCATACTACCATGTTTTAAATCTGTTCTCTCTCCTGCTTCTGTCAGTTGTATTTTCAGACGAGAGTGTGACCTGCCTCCTCCCCTTCTACCTCCAGGCATTTTCGACGGTGTTCTCGGTCTTCTCCCGGCTGACGGCTCGTTTTTACGTCTTCGGATTTTTCTCACCACCACCAGTGTCTAGATTCCATTGGGGGATGTGTTTGATTTTCCTAAACATTAGATTTGTATAGATACCCCTTTACAATAGAGTCTAAACTCCAAATAATTATGTTTGTACTTACTTGGTTATATCTTATTAATAAATGTTTGCATATCTGCAACGGAGTCTCTCCTGATTGAATAGTGGTTAAGACATTTCACGCAAAACCAAAAATGTCAAACTCTTGGTGTCGCTAGAAATCTCAGGGCTGGTTAGCTATGCTAGTTTGTATGATGTTCTAGTTCCAACCCAACCCTGTCTCCTTAAAAAAATATGCTCCCAAACAACGAAACTGCATTCTCAATTACATTTTCAAGGGCAATGTACTTTCCAGTGACCTGCGCACGTTGTGAAACATTTGTTCCAATCCATCAATCACATGTTGTGATATTTCACTGCATGAGTGCAAAAGGTCAGTGGGCTTCATCCTCTATGGACCATAAATGTCTATACAAAATTCCATGGAAATCCATCCAATGGTTTTATTACATACATATTTCTGTCTGGACCAAAGTGGTGGACCGACTGACCGATGTTGCCTTGCCATACCTGGTCATTGGTAAGAGCTTGTTCTGTAGTATTTAGGGATGCACTGTATCTTGTTGGTCGGTGAGTCACTAGAGGCAGCAGGAATGTGTTGAATGTTTCGAGAACAAATGCTCTTCATCAGACTAAGACAACTGCTCGAAATGTCACCTAGGTGTAATAAATAAGTGGACATTGGATCCCTGCAGTGTGCGAGCTATTTATTTGTTTATTTCATGATCTATACACTAATGCAGCCTGATTACTTTCACATCATGTCACATCATGATCAGGGGTTCTGTGCTGCTGTGGAAATGGAAGACTGAAGTTCTTCTGTCTAAACACTTCTGTTCTGTTCTTAATATTGAGGAAATATTTCTGCTCATTTATCTCTGTTTTGTTCTCTCCAAAAATAAAGTGCTGGTACTTTTGGTGTTATTATATGTATCAAACATCTTTAAGTTTATTGTAGAAAGCACTGACAGGGCGCTCCATCCTGAACAACCAATCTTGTTTTAAGTCTTGTTTAACCTTTAACTTGAAATCTGCATTGCATCACTGGATAGACTTCATCTTACTACTGTATCTGAAGAACACTGATTAACGTGAGTACTTTTTAATGAAAACAGGAAAATTAGCTGTGATAAACCTCGAGTTTGGCATCGCCCAAAATGGATGACAACTGTGAGCATGGATGTCACCATATTTTTCTATTTCTCTCAGCACAGTGAGCTCTCCCTCCCATCTTTGCAGAATTTGAGACACACAGCAGGCAAAACAGTAACCAAATATTAGAAATTTCTGGGTTCCAGCCAGACAGCAGTTTTTAAACAATTTGCACTATGAGGAGTGTGGGTTTCATCAGAGAAAAGTAGCTGAACTTATTTCTGTCTTTGACAGCATGTTTGTCTCCTCTTCTCTAGGCTGAATATTCTCATGCAAACATTCCACTGTTTCATTTCTGGCCAGTAGATTGTGAGGCGCCCAGACAGATAGTGTGTGGCTTTCCACTCATAATAGCTAGCATCTCCTTAAAATGTCAGTGTGGAATGCACAAGCACACAACCACCTGTGTACATTTACATGATGTCACATTGCTAGATAGAAACTAGCACCTTGCAGTTGTAAAAAATAAATAAATGTCATAGGCCTAAATTTCCTTGCTGTAGAAACAAAATATTTCAAATATTAGAAAGCAAACCAGACTCCTGTCGAATGGTGAAAATAATCTCTCTGACGTACATGCATATGCACTGCAGAAAGTTTTGGCAAAATGGGCGAATGAGAGGAACCGTTCAACAGTTGTGGCGGGGGAGTTTGAGTCTGTAAGCCAAGATGGAATACTTGGGTGCACATGCAACAATAAAAGGGTTTTCTTCTATATAACATTTCAGACTTCCAGAAAAGATAGAGATGTTACTCTTTTCTAACTTTTCCAATCTGAAGAGCTCCTCCATCTCAGAGTGCTTCAAAGATCATCAGGTATGCCCTTTGTGGTTAGCAGAAGCAGAGCGGGTGTAGAAGCCGCCTCAAACCCCAAAAACCCAGACTTAGTATTGGAAGAGCCAGTGGACTGGAGAGGCCAAATGGCACCATTTGTAAGAGCAATTGATGAGGAAAATGGGGGCAACAGGGTCTCCTTTCAGAGCCGGAGGAAAAACACACATGGCGGCCAAACGCTTGATTGTTGCACTTAGAGTCAAAATGGGCACCAGGAAAGGAAGACAATCAGACATAAATAATTGGCTCTTTAGTCCAAGAGCAGCACATGCTGACACATGCCTATTCTGATGTGCTAATAAGATATATGAAGCCAATAAGAAAAAGCAATCTAGTTCAGCATTGACTTCCCAATAAGCCCTGTCTATTCTATCTGAATTCCTTCTGTGGGATTTGAAATCAACAACAGTCTGGTCAGAACTGCATGAGTATAAAATTGCAGTCAGCCTTTTTATTGTGATATGTCTATAGAAAAATAGAAGCTAAATTACAGTAATTTCGAAACAGTTTTCTTTCAATATTTCTTTAGCCACGTTTGGTATAAACATTTGTGTTCCTCAGGATGAGTTGTAATGACTTTAATGATCCCCTGAAGTGGCTGTACTCAACATACTGAAAAAAAATTGCTTTGCTGCTATAATAATGTTCTGAATGTTGAGTACAGCCCCTTTAACTTGACCTTTAACCATGATCAGATCTGCAACGTTGCCATCAGCCTCAGCTGTAGCCTACTTTGTGTTTAGTGCTAATTAGCAATAGTTAGCAAGCCAACAAGTGAAATGATGGTAAATATGGTAAACATTATATCTGCTAAATATCACCACATTAGCATGGTCATCGCAAGTATGGCAGCATGCTTACGCTAGCATGTAGCTCAAATACAAAGTAAAGATCAGAAAAGTGGTTCTATGTCTAAACCAAATGTGTTATTTTTCACTCCTTAAAACGTAACTCTCGCCAAAATGCAACCTAGGGTCTTTTTGTGAATGTACCCGAGTCAAACTTTCGTTTAAAAGCATAATTAGGACGGAAACACCACTTTTAAGATTTACCGTATTCTCGTTTTCGGTCAAATGGCCTTTTGAATGGGAGTGCTTAGGGGCACTACTATGATAGCATCAAAATCACTATTTTTAAAACACTAAGAAGGCTCGACACAACATGAAACTTTGCTCGAAGTATCACCAGGGGCTCTACACATGAACTCGAGCATTGAGAACATTGTTTGTGTACACAGAGTTTACTAAAAAGAAAGGTTTTGAACAACTCACTTTAGCAGTTGTTGTTTACGCTATCCGCCATCTTGCCATTCAAAAAGAGTCGATCTCCATGCAACGTAACAGGGAGGAGAGTAAAGATGGAAAGCTCTTAAAGCTTAGTTCCATATAAATGCACGGATAATTTGTTGTTTTGTCGTTAGTGAAAAACAATATTGACCTTGTAGTTGAAAAAGGAGCCTCATATAAGATTGACATTTCTTGACACTTTTTGACTGGCAAGATGGCGGATAGCGTAAACAACAACTAAAGTGAGTTGTTCAAAATCTTTCTTTTTAGTAAACTCTGTGTACACAAACAATGTTCTCAATGCTGGAGTTCATGTGTAGAGCCCCTGGTGATACTTCAAGCAAAGTTTCATGTAGCCTTCTTAGTGTTTTAAAAAATAGCGATTTTGATGCTATCATATTAGTGCCGCTAGTACTCCCATTCAAAAGGCCATTTGACCGAAAACGACAATACGGTAAATCTTAAAAGTGGCGCTTCCGTCCTAATTATGCTTTTAAACAAAAGTTTGACTCGGGTACATTCACAAAAAGACCCTATAGGTTGCATTTTGGCGAGAGTTACGCTTTAAAGCTTTAGTGCGTAATTTTTTAATATTAATAAACGTTTGTTACATTCAATCCATTGCCAAATGAGTTGCTACAAAGTTAATTAAGACTATCAGCTCCACACAACTCTCACTGTATTTCTCAGTATGACTATGTTCAGAAGATTGTGTCATCCGGTGACTTTCCCACGCAGAAACTCGGGTGAAGATAATTACCTCTTCTGAAGAGTCCATCATGTTTTTTAATTCTCCGTGTCCTACTTTGCTACTAGCAACTGTGTTGTGGAGGCGGTGTGGGAGCGTGCGCGATCACGTAAGGCTTGTATCATGTGGACACGCCAACAGTTTTGTTGTCATTATTTTGAATTCCTCATGGGGGTGACAGAAACTACGCACTATAGCTTTAAACCTCTTTTTCAACCAACGCACTCTCACATTTAATATGAACAATGTTTCTCTTACATACATTTTCTACATAACACTCTTCAAAGGACAGCTGTCAGTTCACAGACTCATTATGCTGTTGCCAATCAGTAGAATCTCTTCACACAGGTGCCTCTCTTTAAAAAAAAAAAAAAAAAAGAAAGAAAAGAAGAAGAAAAAACAATGTATATGACTGTGCCCACCTCTGCCCTTTTTCCTGTGAACCAGCAGGCAATTTGTATGTTTCTTTTTACCCTGTTTCCAAACCTCAACTTGTGCAAGAATGTATCCAGCTGGCTGCCAGGTCCCTGTAAAATTAAAACAAACATGACCACCTGTCCCCAGTATGCAGTGAGAGGACCAAAATCAGAAATACATTATGCCTCCTCGTGGTTTCCCCTTTCAGAGTGTCAATCAAACAGAAGAAAAATTGACGTGTTTTCCTTAATGCAGCTGCAAAAACCTCGAGGACTACAATCACAGTCCTTAAGGAACATCTGGAGCTTCCATGAGGGTAAATATGACTTCTCCATTTGAGTTTCCATATCAAAGTCATTTGGATCAAAAATACAAATGCAAAACAAACAACATACCTCATAATTCGACCACAACTAATCGTTTTTACTGTACTCTAAATAATAGACCTGCCTCCTTTTCACTGAGGCCATTTATTCAGAGAAGTGAAATAGAAAACCCTCCTACCAGCAGACGGATGAACAGCCTGCTCTGGATAACTGATATCTCAGAGGTTATTCTGAGCGCAGTATTGCGCATCATACAGCCAAAGCAATTAATGTAGTGTATGAAATCTATTTACATCGATCCAGGCTCCAGAAAACAAAAAGCTCAACAACATCTTCACCACGAGACAACTGGTCACAAACTAATCCTAACCTTGTGAACTGTTTCCAAGTCTGCACATTGAAACATTTTGGTGACGTTTAAAAGGTTACAAAGTTATAGCTTTGGTGTGCACAATGTAGTCTACTGCCTAAAGATTAAATAAATAAATAACCAGGCCAATCTTAGATAATTTCTTAGAAATGTATGTGACAAACATAACGTGAGTAACGACATTAAAGTTGATGTAAACAGAGAAACGCGATCCAGAGCCATGCAGCAGAGGGGGAGACGTGGGCTGACTCAGGGGCTCACAGCAGCAGAGACGCCCACACATAGGCTACTGAA
Organism: Sander vitreus; assembly: GCF_031162955.1. Lineage (NCBI taxonomy): Eukaryota > Metazoa > Chordata > Actinopteri > Perciformes > Percidae > Sander > Sander vitreus. The sequence continues at coordinate 28,547,783 of NC_135856.1, read as the reverse complement.
GGCACCAAGACGCGCTATAAAAACGTGACTCGGTATTTGAGTGTCAGTGGGGATCCTTCACTATCTTTAAGCCACCATGAAACAACCACACGGATTCAGCCATGGGAAAAACTCCACAAAGGACACTTTCACCAAAGGGAAACTTGATTTCTGATCTTAAGCAAAAGACATCTTTTTCCTCTGTTTGTGGACTCTGCTGAAATTGTTTCATTGACCCTGTCTGTGGAGTTTCTCTGGATATCTGATTATCAAGGAAAACTATCTTCTGGCTGTTCAGCTGGACTGATAAGATTATCTGAACTATGTAGTGGTGAGTCAAGTTTTCATTTTAAAGCTAATAGTAAAAAAGAACAAAGTAGACTTTTTTTTTATAAGGGAACGTTAGCCTAAGAAATACAGTAAATGTAAGATTGGATTCTTTAACTAAATATCAAACGATTTGATAAATAACATTTATATTGTTTATTACTGTGATCATAATTTTCCTTCTTTTCTTTCACACTGCCAACGTGTCTATTCTAACTGGTGCAACATATTGCAAATCTTCCATCTAATTTTTGTTCTAACATTTGTTTCACAACTGACAAACTGCTCAGTGAGAAATTGTATACAGTAGGTCAATTATAATGTTGTTAGTTTTTTTTTATCAGGATGAGCTTATTATGAAAATCAGCTAGATTTCTTTACATCACTGGACTAGGATAAGATAGCCTACTTTATTTATCCCCCTTTATTGATGAAATAATAAGATCTATCCCTGATCTAATCCCAGTAATTACCTTATAAGAGATTAAAAAAATGCTCAGTTGTGTGTTTTAATACAGGCCTGTTGCTTTTTGTTGGCTTGTTGCTGGAAGGACTGTCCTAGTTATGACCTATGGTTTGATCTCCAGCCGAACTAAACCTGAGCCATCAGAGTTTGCACCACCTTGTACTTTGTCGGGATATGCAGGCTGGACACCATACACACGGTGAACAGCTGTCTAGTCATGTTAAAAAAGGATTTAGAAGAAGATTTGTGAGGGGACAGTCAGGTCTAGTCAGATCTTCAGTCATATATGAAGAGTTTGTAGAAGTATGTGTTTAACTCTTTTACTTATTAAAAGTCCCCAAATGCACAAAATATACATATGAAAAGACAAAAAGCTAGGTTTTTCAGTCTGGGCCACCATGAGCTGTCAGAACAGCTTCAGCGCTCCTTGTTATAGATTCTCCAAGTGTCTCTTCTACTGAAGGGATTGGATCATAAATACAGAATAAAATCCCTCATTTGGTGTTTTGATGATGGAGAGCGCTGTCTAACATGCTCATTTAGGTTGAGATGTCACGACTGTGGCCATGGCCTATGAGTCATATCATTTTCATTTCCATCAAACCGCTCAGTGATGGAAACGTGTATTCATTAGGTTTTTACTCATTTATTCAGCTTCTCCCTTTGTTTTCACCTATATGTTTGTGTAATATATAATTATAATAACATCAAATCATCAGTATTTTCCCTATGTTGACACAAATGTGCCCTTCTTTCTCTTGCAGCCTCCCTTAACTATGGCCCTCATGAGCTTCAGCGTTCAGTGATGTTAGCTCTGAGCCACTACAACTCCTCCGCCTCCCCGCTCTTCCCTCGTTTCTCTAATGACAGCGGAGGGAAGGTGGAGGCCATGGTGGCTGTTGAAGGGCTGTCGCAGCAGGGAAACCTCACCTTGGTGCAACCCACCACCAGTGGTGTCATTGTCGTCATACTGTCCATGACACTGGGCATCATCTCCAACATTGTGGCCCTCTTCATCCTGGCCAATGCCTACTCCCTCCAGCGCCGGCGCACCAAAGCCACATTCCTTCTGTTTGCCACTTCACTGGTGGTCACAGACTTCTTTGGCCACGTGATCCCTGGTGCCCTGGTTCTCCGACTCTACCTCTACGGAGGTGTGCACCCCAACTCCTCGGATAGGATGTGTCAGTTCCTGGGTGGCAGCATGGTGTTCTTTGGCCTGTGCCCACTCTTCATGGGCTCTGCCATGGCTGCTGAGCGCTGCCTGGGTGTCACGAAGCCTCTGCTGCACTCATCCCTGGTCACCAAAACCCGCACAAAGATCTGCCTGTCTGTCATCTGGCTGGCAGCTCTGTGTGTGGCCATGCTGCCCTGCTTTCAGCTGGGCTCTTATACCTATCAGGACCCAGGGACCTGGTGTTTCATCCAAGTGCTCAGTGACACTCAGGAGGTGGATGTGGCGTTTGTGGTGCTGTTCTCTGGACTAGGTCTGACCTCGCTAGCTGTGGCGCTGGTGTGTAACACCATCAGTGGACTGACGCTGGTGCTCGCTCGGTTCAGGAGGCGGCTGGGCTCCCATCACTCAGCAAAGTCCCATGATATAGAGATGGTGGTGCAGCTGGTCGGCATCATGGTCACCTCGTGTATCTGCTGGAGCCCTCTGCTGGTGAGTATCAGGAAGTACAATGGGAGGGAATCATGATAGGTCATGAGATCGCGTCCCCTCTGAGAGAACTCATTCGGTTTGCATGAGTAAAAGTACCCTATACTATAAAAAGAATTAGCATAGCGAGCTATACTGAAAGTTGGTAAAGGCCAATAAAGCAGTATCAATATAACATCAATAGTTCTCTCACACAGAGTTTTCACCTGCATTGTCTGATTAGAGCTCGCCTCAGGACTGTGAGTGTATAGACTGTGCTTGATTGACAGCTCCATCGCTGTCTTGTCAGTTTTGTTGCAGCTGTTAGGGCGGGACAACTTACACCTTTCTTGTTGGTGCCTAAAGTTTGACAGCATGTAATTCCCAGCATAACAGCCAACTTCAACCTGGCTACAGTTTTACTCAAACAGGGTAATTGAAAGACAATTAGTGGATGTGCAGGGACTTAAAGTATTTTTATACTGCCCATATTTATGGAAAAGATTCCCTCCCAGGATTATGTCAGTTTATACAAGTGCAAAATTAGCAACAGGTTAAAATTATTGTTGTCTTTTGAAGAAAAAAAAGACTCCAGCTCTAGTACTATTATTAGAAAGGACCAGAGAGATAGTCTGCTTCTTCATTTTCTTTTGCAAGGATTTTCACTTTAGGCAAGGCAGACAAGGCAGCTTTATTTGTATAGCACATTTCAGCAGCAAGGCAATTCAAAGTGCTTTACGTAAAACATTAAGGTGCAGTTAAAAACAATTAAAAAAACGTTCATTTAAAGAGATTTTAAAAACAGCTAAAATAGGAAAAGACAGGTATGAAATACAAGAATAAAAGTTACAGTGCAGTGTAAGAAATAAGGCGGCACCAAACAGAAAAGTCTTCAGCCTTGATTTAAAAGAACTGAGAGTTGCAGTGGACCTGCAGTTTTCTTTCTTCCAGAGAGATATTCCGTTTTCTTTCTCAAGGATTTTCACTTTACACTTGACTTTGTTGTGGAAACAATAACCGTCAAAGAAGGAGACTCCACTAGACCTGAAATAAAAATTTAAAAATATCTGTTCTAATCAATGGAAATTCAATAGGAAAACAGTTACAATAACGATTATAACTAACAAATAACTTGACAAATAATACATCAACATGGAGAGGGTCTATGTAACAAACACTGCTGGCAGATTCTGCTGCATGCTGCTCAAATAGGGATGGGCAGATCAATACCTCCAGTATTAATACAACCACAGTCTTCTTCGGAGTATCAGCTCTAGTGTCACTAGGCTCAATAAAAAAAACAAAATTGATCCATCTTACATTTATAACGATCTTGCGTGTGATTGAAGTAATCCCGACCCATCGTTCTCCCACATCTTAAAACATATCAGTCCTTGCTGATATGGATGCACCAACACTGTTTAAAAACAATATTAGTGTATCCTTGTCACAATCCGTTTATTGTGTTTAACAAAATAAACCAGATCACTGTAAGAACTTGTTTGTTGTTCTTTATACTGCAAAACAGAGTCATTTTAGTTTGTCTACCAATGCAGTGTGTTTGCTCCTTCATTGGGTAATAATTACAAGCACATGTTTTCATGCCTGCAGATCTTTGGCCTGATGTCGGTGATCCGCTCCTACACAGGATCTATTGGAGAGGACTTGTCCAGCTATAAAACTCTGATGGTGATGGGCGTGAGGCTGGCCACATGGAACCAGATCCTCGACCCCTGGGTGTACATCCTGCTGCGCCGCACCGTTCTCCGCAAAATCTACCTCATCGCCAAGTGCCAGGCAGGACTGAGGGGAAATATATTAGGCCGCTGGGAGCCAACCTCTTTTCACAGCTCAGAGAAGAAGCAAGTCAACCAAGTATGAGCTGAGAGAAAGACTGATAAAGTACTTTGCGGATTTACTTTACTGAACATACAAAGAACTGTGCAAATAAAAAGCTTTAGAAGGAGAGACCCACAGGACCATGTGAAAGGAACAATCTTCGTGGCTGTGATGGAGGAGCCCATTAGTTTAGAAATAGGGTTGGGTATCGTTTGGATTTTTACAATTCCAATGCTGAACCGGTACTTTTAAAACGATTCCTAAACCGATTCTTGAAAAACTGAAAAATGACATCACAGAGTATAGAGGTTTTTTTTTTTAATTGAAAATGATTTCAATTTAACAATATATTAACGTTTTAAAGTACTTAAATATATAAGTAAACCTAAGTCACCTAACACACAACTACAATAATTTAACAATAAATAACAGTTACACTATTAACAAGTAACAACACAATAAATGTTGAGTTGGCATGCTAACTAAACCAGCTTCAAACTTTAGCGGTTCTTTTGCAGAAAAATGACCATATTTGGAAAATATGGCCTTTTAAAAGTAGCCTACATTTACGGTAGCTAACTAACGGTAGACTATAGAGAAAGTGTGATATTTTTACATCCGTTTCGGAGCGACGGAGGGAAAATATTTCGGTCGACACATTAAGTGCAACCGAAATGAGGAACCGAAATTTGCGTTCTAATCCGGTCCGATTTCTACCGTTTGCGTAGGAACCGGTTCCATAGTGGAACCGGGTTTCGGTACCCAACCCTTTTTAGAAGTGCAGTTTGCAATTTCTCAGTTGGTCCACTTCACAAATGCTTAACGGATTCAATCGAAATATCTCTTTCATACTCCTTAAAAGTTTGAGTTCATTGTCTGACCTTACAAATGGAAGCTAGCTAATGCTATGATTTTGCACATAAACTTTCTACTGTTTACTTATAATAAGTGGACATTCCTGATTATGATTGTATTCTCATTCGGAAACTCATAGTATTGAAGGCCACAGATGTAGGCCACATTTATGAACGCAGTACTAACCACGCTCTTTCCTAAAAGACTCTAACCGGCAATTTCCACTGGATGCGGAGTCATTAGGTTTCCATTAAAGTCAATGTGTGTATTTCCACTGACTGCGGAACGTCTGCGTCCCTACTCCGTCCCAGCTCCGGCGGTCCGCAGCCCTCCGGAGCAGATACGCAGAGCTTCTATTTTTGACGGACGCCGGAGAGAGAGCTCCGCAGCAATTCAGCACACTGCAGATAGTGCGGGACAGGAAGTCGAGCACAGAAACAAAATAAAAATCCGGTTATTTTTCAAAGTAAAATACACAGTGCTCAAGGCGGATCATATTTCCCTGCACTACACCTTGAAAACACAGCACAGAGTTGTTTGCCCTCTACTCCTCTGGATGGAAACAAACTGTTGTTGGTTTTGTGGTTCTATTCTACGTGAATTCGCGAGATACTGCGGGTCCTCGTGACTACAGCTGTCAGTCATGGCCGCAGCCGTGCCGCAACAAATCCGGACCTGGTGGGTATTGACGGACGGCGGAGCACGCAGCCGTTCCGCAGCGGAGCCGGTCCGCAGACGTTCCGCATTCAGTGGAAATTGCCGGTAAGGTTTGCAGGAGTGATAGAGGTTTATACCGAGTTTCATTTGGTTTTATTTCTCAAATTCAGTTTCACCAGCTTTGGAAGTAAAAAAAAACAATATGTTGCACATTGACTTGCTAACATTAGATAAATGTGGAGGAATTGAGCTGTAGCAGTATAACCTGAGAGGAAAACCAGAAGACTGCACTCAGTCACGGTAATTATTCTGCTGAATGTATTTCATGAAGGACTGTTAATATTCAAATACTATGGAGTGTATGTATGTTTAAGTTTAAATATGCTTTCCATATGTTTATACAGTGCTCTTTGTGAAACAATGTAAGATTTTATAAGTTAATACTTGAATTGTACCCTCAATTTACTGAGGATGTATTAAGAACTTTAAATTGAATGTAAATAAAATAATGCAATGTGTCCTTACTCTGAATTTATTTTTGACTAATTTGTCGTTGTGTTGAGAAGGGGGATATTTGGGTGGTTAATAAATATGTTACACTTTTTAATGTAAAGGTGTTATACAAATAAAATTGACATTGACTGCACACAGTGGGGTAGTTTCTTTATCAAACTGTTGTATTATAATTATTCTGGTAGCTATATGGTGCATTACGTGTAAATTCCATCCATCCATCCATCTTCATCCGCTTATCCGGGGTCGGGTCGCGGGGGTAGCAGCTCCAGCAGGGGACCCCAAACTTCCCTTTCCCGGGCCACATTAACCAGCTCCGACTGGGGGATCCCGAGGCGTTCCCAGGCCAGGTTAGAGATATAATCCCTCCACCTAGTCCTGGGTCTCCCCCGAGGCCTCCTCCCAGCTGGACGTGCCTGGAACACCTCCCTGGCTCCTTTCGACGCAAAGGAGCAGCGGCTCTACTCAGCTCTCGGGATAGCTGATCTCACCCTATCTCTAAGGGAGACGCCAGCTACCCTCCTGAGGAAACCCATTTCGGCCGCTTGTACCCTGGATCTTGTTCTTTCGGTCATGACTACGTGTAAATTGAACTCCTATAAACACAGGCAGTATTTGATCAGATTCTGAGTCAAATTACAACAGAGAAGTATCGCTGTACTTGTTCTCTCAGCTTTCCTGAATATTCATGATAAAAATCTGCAACTTGGGTTGTGCAAGAGTTTGTTTAACTCTGAGGACGATGTGATCTGCAACAGGCATTTCCTGCTGATTCATTCTGGCCTTCACTTTCCATAGATGACAAACCAAAAAGGATTATCCACAAAGGTCAACATAATAAATCAAGAAGATTGTTAAGCAAATCTTTTTGATCCAGGCTTGATTCCGTTTCCTTGCTAGAGTACGTGTGTCTAGGCAGGTAGTCTGGCTCTAATGTGACGGACTTTAGACGAGGTGCAGTGCTTTAATGAAATACATTATTACCAGTTTCATTTATCCATTTCCTCCCCTGTAGCATTTCTTTCCAACCACATTTGCGTTGTCTGCGACTAAAACATTTGTTCCTTATTCCACATGCCTGCCCAAAAAGCCTTTCTGTCAGTTGCAACTAGTTGAAAACAGCCAGTGATATCTAGATGACTCACTTTGAAGTGCTCAAATAGCACTGTGCTGGTGTGTAACTGACACATAAACATCGATTTATGATATATTGTTTTTGTTCTGAAATGCAAAAAATGCAAAATAGATATATATATATATATAGTTATACAGATAACTATAATAAATATAAATACAGATAAGTTATCAAACACAGGAATCTTTACTTATCGAGGAAAGTACACATTTTAACTCTCAAAACCCAGTTACTGCAATTAACACTCAAGAATTCAAAAACATTACAGCTTTAGTTGTACTAATCTGTGCAATCAACTCAAACGTAGCTAGCATCATTCTTAGCCTCTGTGGTCTTCCACTCATGTGTGCTCTCTCCCCAGACCAGTCTGCTAAGGGAGAGAAGTACACCAATGTAACTGTACCTTTGAGTAAGATAGCAGCTAACTGTTCCCTTGTTTTCTTGCTTGCTTTTAGCTCAAGAAAAGAAAAACAGTTCAAATTGGACAGCAGTACAGTAGCTTCTTAAATAGGTTCCCAGGCAAAAGCCTACCAACAACCAATTCATAAACCATAAAAACATTGTTGGATACATCATTGTCCCCACTCTCCACACTGTTTTCTGGATGTGAGAGGTGTATTTGTTTGCCATTGCGCAGCATCGCTTACTGCACCTTTAATCTGGGTGAGAAGAAACAATTGAGACTTAGACACTAAAAGTGTTTAACAAAGAAGCCAAATACAGAAGACAGCTAAACTGTGTGTGTGTGTGTGTGTGAGGAAGATGACAGATTGGCAAATCATTTTTTCATTTTGGTGGCTTTTGTGCCAGAGTGTGCCGGATAATGGGGAGCTTGTGTTCGGACCCTCTTGACTGGCTGACTGGCTGTAAACATGGTCAGGTCCTGTTGTTACCTTGGCAGGACATCTCGCCACTGCTGTTGACTGTGCATGAATAGCAGGGCCAGCATGCCTGGCTGCCCTACGGATAGCTCCAGATCTTACAGATGCCAAGCTGGTGTTTTTTGAGCGGCCAAACATATGTAAGGCTGTCATGATCTTAGACGAATTGTCTTTTATTGTTTTAAAGGCCTTTACTGCAGCTATTGAGGAGGCTGTAAATGATGCGTCGCTGTTGACCATGGCTGACAGCTCCCGGCACATTTCAGTAAATCCTGCTGCAGCAGCTTGATGTGACACTGGAAAACAATACCAATAATAATTTAGGCAACAATAATAGCTTGACAAAAAAAAAAAAAAGCAGAGTAGTTGTTATCACTGCAACCTACAAGACGGGGATTGGCAAGATAGGGTCTGCGGGGATAGATCGTACTTCAGCACATCTAAGGCTGAACTTGGGCAGTGTCCTGCTTCAAAAAGCTTGTTCAGTTTAGCTTTTGTGTCCTCACCAACATCACGGTGGCTCGGTGCATCAGCCACATAGATGTTGTGGTTGTGGTCACTGCAAATGGACACGATTGTGGGGAAGGTAGGCACGTGAGGGTCCTTGCTTCTGAGGAGACATAGACAAAAATGCTATGTTCTTTACTGTTTAAGACAGGACAACAGTGCTAAACCTTGGGTACATTAAAAGGCATAATATTAAGAGTAGGCCTTACTTACAGACTCTGCCTGCCTCTGCTCACTTGAGTGCGTAGGAGTGTTACAGTCATCTTAGCAGAGCAGTTTGTAATCTGGCTTCTTCTGCCTGCCCCGTTTTCATTGTGAGGTCTCGTATTGCGTTGGCATCTGAAGTCCACCTTAAGAGGACAATATACAGGCATTATTTTAGGTCTGTCTTGATTAATCCTCTCTTTCACATGATTCATTGTGATGTCTGCGATGGTCATTGTAGTTGTACATATTGGTTTCTTCTCCTGCAAACTCTGGGAGAACTCATTCATACTTGCAGTTACGATAAGAATTACAACTACCAGTCTACCGCAAATGTTAAGATACCTTGAAAAGAACTTTCTAGCCCTTTCTTGGATATGTTCGGTCCACCCTCCAGGTGACTGTGTGACTTTTCAGCCACAGCTTTATATCATACTCTGTGCACAAGGCCATCCGAAGAATGGCCCTATAGTTAATATGATCACCTGTCTCACTTAATGTTTTATAATCACATACATGGTAATCATACCTGCCTGGCAGACAGTCCTGTGAAAAACAACAGAATCACATAACGTTATCAATATTACAATCGTACACTCTTTATTTTTAACAGGTTAAAAATACTTTGGGTTCTTATCATAGATATGAATGTAAATGGACCTTCAAAGCAGGAAAGTCAGAAATGTTCTGCTTGGGGTTAATGCAGGCAAATCTGAGGAGAAAGATTATATATTTTAAACTTGTTTTTTAAAATATCGTTGGCCTATGGAGAAAGAGAAAGTTATCTATAGTCAAATTAACATTTCTAAGGACAGAAACTGGTTAGTAAAGTTAACAGTTAAATTAGCAACATTTTTGTTAACTATGATGACTTTAGGGCTTCATTTTCGCTAACTAATGCTAACGAAAACATCATAGTGAAATTAAAATTATTGTCATTTACCGTTTTCCTTTACTGAGAGACATGACGCTAGGACCTAACGACATCGATGCCGTCTAGCATCTACCATTTTAAAAAGGTCGCGTAGTGACGTCATATTCAGGCGACCCTTTGATGGTCAATAGCCATTAACGCGATAGCTACGTTACCGCGAAAAGCTCTTGTCTACACCGTTTTATTCGCTCGTTGTAAAAGGTAAGCCCTAACTGCACAAACTAAAGTTAAACAGAAATCAGTGGTATTGTGCGAAATCGACATCGAATGGCAAATTGACAAAAATAGCATTGGCATGCTGGCCAACGTTATCTAGCTCGCTAGCATTAGCTAAGTGGGCGGTCAGTGCTAAACATTAGCTAGCTAACTATGGTAGCTGTGTGTTTGTCGCAGTAACGTTACCTTCGTTCACCATAGGATGTGAGGACAAATTACGGGACTGCTGTATTAACGTTAGGCAATTTGTGTTTAATTGTAGACGAACTAAACTACTAATGCACACGTTGCTTATTTGTATCCGGAAGAGTTTCTTGTGTGACTTGAGCGTTAACGTTAGCTTGTTAACGTTAGTTAGTTGGCTAGCTAGCTGTCAGCAGAACATGCATGTCGATTAACGTTGCTAATATCATTCATTACACTTAATTTGATTGTATAATGCCAGTTATCTACCAGTTGTGCACAGACTAAACAAGTTTTTTATTTTTTACCTATCTGAAAGTCGTGACAGGATGGCTGCAGCGCATTGGGATGAGCGCCAGGCGTATGAGGAGCTGCTGTACTGGGACAGCCTGATACAAGAGGGCCACCGCCTCCACCCGCAAGATTTTGATAGGTAAACACTCACATTAAATCAAATATAAAATGACCCTGAGGTAAAAGCAAGGCCATTTAATTTCTATAGCACAATGGATTTTAAGTTCTTTACATCAAAATGCATACAACAAGTAACATGTACAGGAGAATACAACAATACCTTTTTTTTTTTATAATTTTAGTTCAATCACAACAATAATATAAAGGAGAAAACGCTACTACACACACAGAAATGTATCATAAATCGGAGAAAATAAGAATTTGCTGTTTGCATTTAAATGTGAGTACCAGTGAAGTGGCAGGTAAGGTTAGTTTGACACTGAGCTGATCAGTAAACGGTATATACAATTTTATTAAATGCAGAATTATATAATGAAGCACTGTGAGTAGATCAAGCCTTATATGGTTCTGCTAACCGTTGAAAAATGCTGATTGTCGTGTTACTACGTTGTTGTAGCACCTGCTTCTGACTTGAAAACTGGAGTTGTTTTCAGAGCTGTCGTCATTTTATTTCCTTCCTCCAGGTACGAGGATCTGCGTTACTGGTATGACTGTCTGTGCTATGAGGAGGAGCTGAGACAATACCATGATTACATCACTGCTATCGAGGAGATAGAGGGTGAACGGCACCATGAGGTTGTTGTTGTTTTACTTGCTAAGTTGTCCCCCAATGACTTGATAATCCATAGGCTTTTTTATTTGAGTCATTTAACCCACTTCTTCAATCCTCCACATTAAGACTGAACATCTAATGTTTTCCAGTTTCTTTTGTACTTTAAAAAGATTGCTTTTCCTCTTGCATGGAAGCTCTATCTGGTGCATGTTTCTTTTTCCAAGTTTTTTTTTTTAAATCATGTACTTCCTTACTATTTCTATTATACTTCTCAATTCTATTTTTGCTTTACATGTTCTATGATATCTTAGTAGCAATAACCTGAATTAAGACTGCCGTTACTGCTTTTAATGACTACTTGTAATAATCTATTTATTACAAAAAATGTCTTAATAAATGATTACAGTGTATAAACTAAAGGTACATTTGCTCACCTCTATACTGTGTTCTTTTCTCCAAAATAAACCTCACTTAGTCTGATTTCCATATTAAGGAACCTGTGGCCCCACGGGTGCACATGGGGCCATATGAGCGGCACACGATGGCCAAACACTCTGAAGTTTATCCTTCACCAGAGGAGCTGGATGCAGTACAGACAATCATCTCCAGTGTGGAGTGTGCCCTCAAGATTGTGTCTGACCAGATGGATACTCCGCAAGATAACCAGGGAAATACAGAGACGGGGAGGTGAGCGAGGTGTCTAAATGGCGTTTGTCCCAATGATTTAAAAAGTATACAGAGTGGCGTTTAAAATTTGTCTTTTAACTCAACACTTTTTCCTCTTTTATAAAAAATAATGAAATTGTTGTGATTTCCTCTTCACAGTGCAAGCAGTGATTCACAAGAGCGCGTCCTGCGTGGGGTTATGAGGGTCGGTCTGGTGGCCAAGGGACTCCTGCTGACGGGAGACAAGGACCTGGAGCTAGTGCTGCTTTGCTCCAAAAAGCCTACCATCACCCTGCTTAATCAAGTGGCTGAAAAGTTAACTGAACAATTAGAGGTAGAATTGAGTACCTACAGTTGTTTTGTGTCATTCTCCATTAAAATGTCGCAGAATTAGGAAAGCAAAAAAGGAATCTTAATATCCAAGAAACAACAACAAAAACCTAACATTTTCTTTCCCTTTTTAATAGGCAAGTTCAGCGGGGATTTATACAGTAAGCCAGTGTCCAGGGGATGCAGCCCTTGTTGTGAATAGCACTGAGTCGGCCCTGACTCTCACTATCCACCTGACATCGCCTCTTGTCAGGACGGTGCAAGAGAGTAAAACAGCAGAAGAAGGTACGTATGTTGGTCCAGTCTCCAACATCAGCTACCACAGGCCTGATCTGTGTGTTCTCAGTATGCAGACACTGTACTGCTCCACTGATCTGTAGCTCTGCACTGACAACTGAAACGCCACACACGTCCATCTTCTTCTCATTAACCTTCAGTGGAGCTTGTACAGTGACTGTCTCAGACCGATGCCTGTGAACAACCAATGAATGTTGGCTCTTCACTGCCTCGAGAGTCCTGGCGTCGATTTGGGACAAACTGGCGCTTGCCAGCACTATATTCGCTCTGTAGTCGCTGATACACTCTGCACATGTTGTTAACAATGCCACAGTCATAAAAAAAAAAAAAATGTTTTACTCATGTTGAATTGTTTTCATGTTTTAAAGTGAAGGCTTTTCAAGAATAACAAGCTAAAGCGCGTATTGCATGTACTTGATGCTGAACATGTACATTTGGCACCAGCTGCAGCAAAACTGATAATAATTTATAAAACAGAGAATGGGGACATTTCTATGGCTTCTCATGGAATCATTTAAATTCAACCAGACAGGACAAAAGTAGTAAAAACTAAATCACGGTTGTTGGTTTATAGATGAATGTGTTTGGTTAGTGGAGTTTTTTTTGAGCTTCTGTGTTGATCAGCATGAGCTGTATTTACATGGGAGTCTAAAGTTTTAATGATGGGAGTGCTTAAGCCCCACATACAGAACCATACCGCTCTCAGTGCAGTTTTAGTGCATTTACTACAGTGCACACTGGGGCTGCACTTAAAATAGTGTAATAATTGTGATACTGATTTTAGCATCCACAATCATTCAGACTTGATCATTTGCAGCCCTGACTCTGAGTTTGAAGGGCTTACACTGGTGCATCACATTAGGTGCTCCCTATTCACAGGTCAACTTTATCAGGAGTAGTGTTCCACAAAAGAACAATGGTTAGCATAATGTTAAGAGCTGTTGATACAAATATGTTTTTTAAATTAACTGTAAACTATAGCTGTTTATTTTTTTATATTCGAATAATATTCAAATATTAAATATTTTCCACAGCGACAAACACAAATCAGCAGAAAACTGTAGTGAAACATTATCTAACAAGTGTAGTGAAGCGGCTCTGTTGTAAAGGCTAACGGTGCTCGGTTAGCACAATGACATTGTGTTAGAAAGCACAGCCAACGATTTGAAAACGATCGAAACTAAGCAACAATAGTGTTAGCCACGATGCTAACAGCATTGATAACTAAGCCAAATGTTGCTGCCACTACTATTTGTAGGTAAGGTAATATATGAAGTTGAAGCCAACTCTGAAAGCTGTAGGGAAGCTAACATTAACTTTAGCTGTCTCCATGAAGCTCCCAGCTAAGTTCCTGTAACTCGCGACGCAGTTAGGAAACCAGAACGAGCTAACCATTGATAACAAGCATTTTGGCTTGGTGGATGTCGATTTTTAAAGTCATGTTAAAGCCTGTCACGCCCCCTGTAGTAACGTTAGTTGGTACGTAATGTTAGCTCACAATGCCTTGTTTCTCACTCCAGTAACTTATTGTTCATCAGACATGAGATGAGGGAGATTAGCTTACGTTAGCCAACCTATTAATTAACAAAAATCACATTTGAATAGTAATTTCAGCATTTGACTAGTATAGATTTTTTTATTATTCAAATTATATTCGACTTTCGGAATTCTTTCCAACAGCCCTAGTGTAAACTTATTGTCCCATTAGCGACCGAGCTAACTATTTGCCAACTGACCCTTAGCAAACCCATTACCTCAGACAGCTTTATTTTCTCTTTTCAACACCTTAATTTCAATAACTTTGTTATTGAATGGGAGGATGTGCAGTGGTGATGAACACAATGCTGGTAAACGAAACCGTGGCGAGAAATGGAGAGAAGCTGCAGGAGTTATTGTGACTGAGCTAATGATAAGATTTGGTAGGCTACAGCTGTTCTTTCAGTGTGTCAGATACACATTGAATTAAAATATAAGTAAATATAAGTATTGGATCTGACCCGATATAACGGATACCCAATAAAAAAGGACATTACTTTGGTGACATTATTAGTATTATGGAATCTTATTATATTTACTGGTGTGTTGAGCTTTAAGAACAATCTGTCAATCGTACTTTTACTTAAAAGATTTGACCATTTTTAATATGCAACTCAATAGTTCAGATTTCCTAGGTAAGGATGCGCTGTGTCGATAATTATCAGTTCAGTATATATGCCATTATAATTTTGGCTTTTATCGTGCAGCCCTGTTGCAAGCATACGTTACTGTTGGCTATTTGTTTTTCAGTTTTTAATCTGTCCTGTAACTCATTCAGCCGTTCGTTTTGGTGCAGGATGGAAATCAACTTGCAGAAGCTTAAAAACTGCTGAGGTTAGATTAGTTGAATTGGATCTGTAGTGTAGAAAATGAGCTAAAACTTGCACAAAGCTGGTATGGCCCATTTGTTTTTGATTTTTCACAAGGCCAGTTAAAGCCACTTTTAGATCAGGGACTCCCATCAGTTTTGCTGCAGTGTGGGGCTGACGTGAAGATTCTCTAAATGCTTGTGATTTTCAATTGATTGCCTTTTAGTTTGTCAAGTTTTTTAGGGACGCTGGACCTTTGACCAACTGGACATACTGTCTCAGGAGGGGGGGAAGCAGCAAACCCAAGCCGAGGGATAGGGGGTATTTATTGTAGTTTACACAGTGCACACATTAACAACATGCTATGTCATTTTGTAAGTACTACTGTGTCTTTATGACATTCTTCCACTTTCACACACTGTGGAAAGGTTAACTGGCGTCTGTGACAGATGACTGTTATGCTTGTTGGGACCATAGATTTATACATTAGGTACCTGGGACCCCCTTTCCCTGCTGCTGCTGGTTTGGGGAACGCTGCTACTCCCTGAGCTGCAAGACAGATCCGACCCCCTTGGTCAAACTGTACCTTTTCTTCTTACCCCACCTCGTCAATAGAAACGCAAACAGTCAACGATCCGCCGGACGTTCTGGACAGGCAGAAATGCCTAACTGCCTTGGCGTCTCTCCGCCACGCCAAGTGGTTCCAGGTTTGCATTCACGTCCTTATTTGTACATAAGGTTGAACTGTTTCTTTGAATGGTCTCTCTTTATTATCCATTTAGAGATAGTAACAGTTTTAAAATGTGCTCTCAGTTGTTGTTGTAGTTTTCTATAATCTTATCAAAGGGGAAAGTCTCTTCAACTCCAGAGTTTTACTTGGTAACTCATAAAGAGTGATCTGCTGATCCATACCAATGTCACATTTGGATGATTGGTATTAACACCAGTATATACTTTGATTTATCCAAATGTCCTCTGTCAGGCTGGGCTCTCTCAATATCAACTGTTGTGCAGTTTCTCCTATTGACCACAACAAACAGCATTTGGACAAAAATGTGTGATAATATGTATTAATATGTATCAGTTGTTGATTTGAAGATGGCTCAGTTCTGACCTGCCTGTGCTTTGTTTTCTGGGTCATTTGTGGAACCTCAAGGCACAGGGTTGAGCTGACATCCGAGGCGGCAACACCTCACACTGAACTGCCTTTTGTTTGTGTCTCCAGGCCAAAGTCATAGACCTGAGTTCTGCCGTTGTCGTGATCCGGATCATGAGAGACTTGTGTAACCGTGTTCCTACCTGGACGCCACTCTCAGGATGGGTGAGGAATCTCTGGTTGCACATGTTGCAGCTAAGAGGAAGTTGTGTACAAACCAGCCTCATTTTTGGCAGCTTCTCTTTAGCTCTTTGATTGTTGGCGCTTGATAGGTAGTGTCGTTACTTTGTGCTTTCATCTCCACATAGCCTCTTGAACTGCTGGTAGAGAAGGCTCTTGTTACATCTGAGAGACCAATGGGAGCAGGCGAGTCATTGCGCCGGGTTTTGGAGTGTGTTGCATCTGGAATGCTCTTGGAAGGTAAACTTTTTATTGAGTTGTCAAACCAGCATGCATGTTCATACACTGACAATAACATTAATGCACTACTTTAACTTACTGTGCAAAGATGGCCCCGGATTAAAAGATCCATGTGAGAAGGAAGCAGTCGACGCCACTGAATGTCTGACTCCGCAGCAGCGTGAAGACATCACGCAGAGTGCTCAGGTAAGATGAGTATGCTAATACATGTAGGCCAAATACCGGTCTCAAAGTATACCGCGGTTTGAAAAAGTCAAGGTTTCAAAACCCCTAACATTTTCCGTTAAACCGTTGCTAAGGTATGAGCTGTTTTTTTTTAATTTATTTATTTTTAATGAGTGGTCAAGGAGAGAAACTGCAGTTTAGTAATCCATCTCCCTGCCAGTGTGCAGTGTGTTTTTAAAAATAAAATACATTGTGTAAAATGGAAAAAAAAAAAAAAAGTTTTTTACTCAGACATTTAAAAAAAAAAAAACTAACATTTTAGAGCTGTAATTGCAATACCGTGATATTTCTGCTGAAGGTTATCATACCGTCAGAATCGTATACCGACCCATGCCTAAATACATGCACCTAAGCACACTCAGGATTTTGACCTAACTTTTACATTTTCCATTTAGTTTGCCCTAAGGCTGTGTGCATTTGGACAAATGCACAAGGTGTTGGGGATGGACTTAAAACCTCTAAAGCCACGGAAATCAATGGGTGCAGGCAGCAAAGGTGGCTCAGGTATCTAATGATCCTTTCCTCTTTTCTGTGCAGTTCAGTAAAAATCTTTCATGAAGCGATGTGTTCTCAGACTTGTTTCTGCTGTTTCATGCAGCCCAGATACCACCTGCAGGGCAGTTCAACCTGCCTGCTAAGAGATCGTACACAGAGGTAGAGAAAGAAGAAGATGAGGAGGAGCCCCAGCTCAACAGCAAACAGAGGAAGTTTCTCAAGTTCCAGAAGCGCTTTCAGAGAAAATCATGTTAGTAAAGACTATCCAAGGCCCCGGTATAGGCTGAGCCTTTTTACTGTTAAATGAACTGTAGATATTTTATAAAGACTGTATATAAAGAAAGTGGCTTGACAGCTCCCCAAAAGTAAAGCCAAAACATCTCGATCATCCCCTGATAGCTGGCTGCAGTAAAGGGTGTAAACCCTGCCCCCTCCAGGACATTGGCCACACTAAAAAAACAAAGTGCATGTCAAATAAATGTTTCCCAAAGATGGTTTCTGTTAATTTAGGTAGTTCTTATCGCACTGATGATTGTTATGATCATTTTTCTGATGACCTTGGTTTTTATTAATAATTTAATGCTATAAAAACGGGGTATAACATGAGTCATGATTTCTAGCTATGATTGACTCGCAATTGGCGGGGTGGGTGTATTGGTGGCTCCATCGCCCGATCACTACCGCGCAGATTCGTGCTCCAAAATAGAACATGGCAGCGCCTGCATCCAGGATATTTTGGCTTTACTTTTGTACAGTGGGAGGGAGTGGAGACGAGTCATCCATCTTTAGATACAGTCTTTACCTTGAACTTCATGACACAACTTGACCCTGTCCATTGTACAGGTGTTATAATACACAGCTGTATGTTGTCAATTCAACGGGGCTTATTTAAAGAAACACTGAGTTCAGTTGGAGTCCTGGCTCTTTCTATTTTCCATCTAATTTAATGTTAATTGTGACAGTACAATACATTTTTTTTTACATGCATCCTCATGCCCTGATATGACAGTTTATTATGTACACTTAGCTAAATCTAATGCAACCTTATATCTGTACCTAATAAATTGCCAACACAATCTAACTATAAAGTGTGTGTGTGTGTGTGTGTGTGTGTGTGTGTGTGTGTGTGTGTGTCCGTCTCCTTCGCATAGCTCGAGAACCGTTCATCCAAACTATTTCACACCCAAGGAAGTGCAGTGTAGCATCTGCATGCATTATATTTTAATGAAAAGCGTGAGTGCTTTTTGATAGTGCGTGTCATCCTTGCACCAGGGTCCATACTAATCTCTATATTGTTTCCAGTTAATGTGAGGTGACATGAAGCTTTTAAGAGACAACCAGGTGACTGCCTGAGTACTGATTAACTCTGTTGTGCGGAGCCAGCGCGTATGTGTGGTCGGAATGGTTTTGGATGCAGGCTGGAGTAGAACACACTGCGGGAGCAGGCTGTAATGGTCTGAAATCCAGCTTGTTTTTATTTCTTTAAACCAATCACAATTGTCCTGTGCAGCACTAAGCCCTGGATGTAGGGGAAGGGGAGGGACATGTCAGGCATTATCCCATTACATCTGGTGAGGTAGACTACATTGCAGCAAACTCTTCGCTTCAGCGATGTAACTCAGAATAAATGCTTTTGTTCCTGGGAATAGGCTGTTCCAAAATAGGTCAGCGTATAGGCCTACTCTAGCATTGCTAGGGGACGCAACTATGTCATAGCAGGTGTATTGCTGAGGATCCAAGGGAGTGCAGTGTAAAGTTTGAATGAGCGGTTCTCGAGAAAGCTGCAAACGGCAATACCTGAGGCCAAGCAATTGTACTCTTCAAATATTAAAGGATAGATTTGCATTTTTACAGCAACCTATAACAGTAACCCAATAGCATATTGCATCAATCACATAGTGTATTAGAACACAGCCTTAGTGTCAACAGTGCATATTTAGAGGTTAATGACAACATTGGACCCCTTGTGACACTGGACCCTAAACCTCAGGACAATTAGCCTTGACTGCTAATAGAAACTTGGTGTATTAATTAAAAAAAGGATCTTCTGTTAAAAAGACATGAAATGAGAAGAAGACATGTAATGAAATGAGAAAATTCTGCCGAATACCCACTTATTTTTGTTGGGTAAAGCACCACATTTGATTGCTCATATTTCTCTTTCTGCCTTTTCTCTACCCGTTCCTTTTCTCTGTAGTCACAGATGATTGCTCATATTTCTCTTTCTGCCTTTTCTCTACCCGTTCCTTTTCTCTGTAGTCACAGATGATTTCAGCATGAATGCCGTAATGCGTCTGAACCAGTACAGACCTGGCCTGGAATACCGACTTACATCTCAGACTGGTCCCGTTCATGAGCCGGTCTTCACAATGGCTGTGGACGTAAATGGGAAGACCTACGAGTCAACGGGGCCCTCCAAACGAGCTGCCAAGCTTAATGTAGCAACCAAGGCAAGATTCTTGTCTACATAAGTTGCTTTAGTAGTGTAGCGCAATAGTAGCAATTATTAATGATCAATAATCAATTTATACCCAAAATATATAACGGTAACTAATACCTCAAAATGATGCATCATAAACACATACATTTGTACCACAGATGGAGAGTGATGGCTCTCAACTTCAGCTATCAGAATGAGTTTATCTTCAATAACGGCATTTAAACTTAATTTGAGTCTTTGTAAAGATTGGATATAAGGACTCTAAGCTGTAGTCCTATATCACTAAACGTCTAAAGGTAATCAAAGTGGTCATCACGCTTTTGTCCTGCAGGCCCAAAGAGATGTAAAAACAAGCAAGACAGCATCCTTTGTCCTTACACCACAATGTATGCTATTCTATATTCAGAAGTGTGGTGCTTCCCATGTGATCACATTTCATTAGGTCAACCTGCCTTAAGACATCAGATGCTGTTCTATAACTATACACAATGCATTCTGTGTCTCTCTGGTCTGTAAACAACTTTGGTATTTCTTTCCCAGATTTAATGCATTGACATTATTTAACACCTAGAACATATGCCTGTCTTCATTGTTGACCGTTTGTCTTCACCGTTACAGCCCACACTAAGCATGTGAATGAAGGAAGAGTTGTTAATGTTTTGACTTTTGTAATCAACAGGCCCTGCAGGATCTCGGTCTTCCGACAGGCTCAGAATCTAAAGCAGAGACCATTAGTGATGTTGAAGGTACCCAGGAATTAGTAAAAGCTGCTAGCACGGCCTCTACTACATCAGACGACGTATGTACCTCAGGTTCCTCCCTTTCATAGTGGTGTATTTAGAAGCCTCTTTAAAAAAACAAAAAAGCCCATGCAATAAAGCCGTCTCAGCATTTGCTTTCCTCCAGTGAGAAAACAAAAACTGAGATGTTCTAAAAAAAAAAAAAAAAAATAAGCGTTTGTAGTCAGGTGCGTTTAACGGCCATTGTTTGTCTATTTGCTATGAACAGAGCGGTCAGGGTCCTATCTTAACCAAACATGGCAAGAACCCTGTGATGGAGCTGAATGAGAAGCGCCGCAGTCTGAAGTATGCGTTGTCTGCAGAGACGGGGGGCTCCCATGAAAAGTGCTTTGTCATGGAGGTGAGTCAGCAGTATCGTATGCACAGGCTACCCGCGAGGTCTTGAAAGTCTTAAATTCAATATTCTAAAAATAAGGCCTTAAAAGTCTTAAATTTCGTTCACAAAGTATAACATTTCATTAAACGTCCAGTGTGTAACATGTTTAGTTCATTATCAATATCTGTGTTGCCCGTTCACAAACTTGTCCTTTTTTATGAATATTTACCACCACCGTCAATTCCAAATATTCCTTTTGGCTTGAAATTTGACATTTGCATTTGCGTGAACTGGGGTAGACGTTCCATATTCATGCGCCATCTTGAAATACGTTAGCCGGTAAGGGGCATACAGGACATACTGTATCGTAGCTTCCCGGCCCCGGCAAGTTTGAAGAAGGAAACCTGGAGGACCACACGTATTCAAAATCCAAATTTCAGGAACAGGAGTGTTCTTCACCCAGAAAAAGAAAAAGGATATTGGAAAGAGCAAGAGACCGGCTTTTTGAAGCGTGAAGGCTACCGTAGCTGTAATACGTACTTTGAGCTGCGTGGTGCGAGAGAGCTGATTGCGATATATGATCTCAACGCTAGATGGGAGAACTTTCTACACATTGGACCTTTAACAAAGGTCTTAAATTAATTCTTGTCCTTTCGTAGGATTAAATAAATACCCTAACATCATAAATAAATGCTTTGTGTGTGACTTTACAATTTACCCCGTGTGACTTGGATGTTAAATACGACAGTACAGGTACTGTTGACGTCAGTGTTTTACTTTACGCTCTTGACTGTGGATTGTGCGCGACGGTCCACATCCACGACGTTCCACTTCCGGGATTGCTCGAGTGCCGCAGGAAATTCCGCCGGATGCATGTATTTTAGCTGATGTCAGTTTTCTTCCGCTTCCTTTGTGTTGTAATTTTAAACTCCAGTGGATTTCTGAGGACTATGGTTAACTGCTCCTCAGATCTCTGCAGGGTAAATCCAGACAGCTAGCTAGACTATCTGTCCAATCTGAGTTTTCTCTCGCACGACTAAACTTTACAACTTACACATGTTCCACCAAAACAAGTTCCTTCCCGAGGCTATTTTGCAGCGGTTCCATGCGAGCGCTTAGCGCCACCCATGACGATTGTGACTGGTTTAAAGAAATGCCAATGAACCAGAGCACGTTTTTCTCCCATCTTGGAATTCTGTGTGGACTTCCCAAACCTTCCTCCGCAGCACCTTGGAGGATGGTCTGGCAAAGCGAGACTACTAACAAGCTAACGTTAGCTCGTCGGTTAGAATGGGCATGTGTCTGAAGGTCTGGCCACAGATGCGGACCAGTTGGCGGACGAGGCGGAGGGCCACGGGACTGAGGTTAGCACAACAAGCGGATCGGTGGGTGAGTCAGTCTAGCGCTAATGAAACGGCGGAGCTGGAAGACCCGCCTGCAGGTTCCTGATCAGCTAGCAACGGAGAGAGGGCTGTGTATGACGAGGACGGTGTCGGCGGGGCTCCACCTTTTGTAGGGTACGTTGGAAACAGGCACGCACATTTGCCATCACCCAGGGTGAGAAAACGAAACAAACCGGAGCCCAACTCTCTATCCACCGCTGCTTTCAAGCAGCCTTTTGATGCAAAAGCAGAACGGGATGAAACAATCACTGAAGCAATAGGCATTTGCATATTATATTATATTGTTTGATAGCATAAGAGCTCTTCATGCAACAAATACTTTATCTTATGTTATTAGAGTACACACCTTACAAAGCTATTAATTATGAGTGTTATAATATGTTTTATTCAATTCAGGTTACGTTACATAGTAAATAATTCTTTTCTCAGGCCTAAAATCCACACTGATTTCCCATTATATGGCCGTGAAGTTGGCTTTAAATTTCATCCTAGGTGGTATTAAAAAGGTCTTAAAAAGACTTAATTTAACTTGAAGAATCCTGGGGGTACCCTGTATGCAAGAAACAAGACTAAAAAGATAGTCAAAAGGTTTCTGTTGTCTGTTTTTGCTTTCCTAGTGTCTAGTGAACACAAGTCCACTAGATGTTCAGAAGTGTTACAGCGTCTAACTTTGCTGACTCTTATACCTCTTTCACACCAATGACCTGGGTTCAACCCTTCTTTTGGGAATTCAAACCAAGCCAGTCAACATGGGTATATCCCTGGTCATGACAATTCAGAAATGACCTGGGTCACAACCCTGGAGCAATGCATAACAATTTACACGTCATATTCAGTGAACAGCTAACTTGTTACATACTCCAGTCCAGCTACGTACAGTACACCACCAGAAATAATGTTTTGTAGGTACTTGAATTTGTCATTGTGCTGTAGAGAGACAGCGAAATAAAGCATATTTTATGATTGATATCAATAAAAGTAAAGTTGGGCTTTGCTGTCAGCTTCACAACTTCAATTTTTTTTTTAAAAGACAGAGGGCAGAAAAGGAGAGATTTGCGCGACCCAGCAGCCGCACTGGACTGCAGGCTAGAGAAGTGTCTAGAGTCTCGTGAGTGAGAGGGGCGGTGATGAGAGAATTAAAATCAACTTTTTTTCTTTTCTTTTTTTTTTTAATACCTTTTAGGTTCTACTCCTGTGATTTTACAGGTAGTTTTGCCTGTAAAACTCTGTTACCATTCTGCAAAAGTTGACTTGCGGAGTCAACTTTGGAGACGGACATCCGGGCACGCTGTCAGCCATCTGAGACCGCTCCACTCTGCTGTAGTTGAAACTGCCTGCGAAAACCCAGCGTAGAGCACAGTGAGGCGAAAACCCAGCGTAGAGCACAGTGAGACAAAAACGATGTTGTTGTTTTTGTTTTTTCAAAGTATGCGGCGATCAATTTGAATCATGCGAATCATTTCAATCCACATTGAAATCAACCCAAGTCCTACCCTGATCCAACCCACCTCGGGACCTGGGTTGCGAGGCCGAGACGATCGATGAGAGTTAACTCATTCAAACACACAGTCGACCTTGGTTCAACCCTGGAGCCCTGGGTGTGAAATTGCTATTTGTAGAAGAATCATATAAGAATAAACACTGATAGAAAGCAATGCATGTCTGTTTTAAAAGGGTACAAATGTTGATGCGTTACCTTTTTTTTTTTTTTTCCTGTGTAGGTGGAGGTTGATGGGCAGAAGTTTAAAGGGAGAGGCTCTAATAAGAAGGAAGCAAAGGCCTACGCTGCCCTCGCTGCTCTGGAGAAGCTGTTTCCGGAAGACGGAGATGAAGAGTCAAACACCAACAGAAATTCTAGTTTTCCAAAGAAGAAGGTCACCTACACCGACATGGTAAGTTATCTAGTTAAGGATGTGATCTATGGTTTATCTAGGTAATATTGCTGACCAGTCAGGTTGCATTTTCATTAGAGTGTACATGATACAAGGTTTTATATAATTGTATATATGTTAATAAAACATTTTAGTTCCTCAGTTAACCTTAAGAAATTCATGCTCACTTAGGGAGTTACTTCTTTTTATCTTCATATATAAATACATCTCTGACACATTAGGCACTGCATGCACATCTGCACAAAAGCATACTCTCTTGCCTAAAAGCATTTGCCCTAACATCAAATCTTCTGCCATTTCCTGCTCAACAGCACATCCCAGGGTTCGGCACTATCCGTGGCATTCCTTCAGACTCTGGGCCTCGTGGTTGGGGTCCCAACAGAGGTCGAGGCAGGGGCCGAGGCAAACCGTATTCTTCAGGACCCAGCTATAACAAAAGTAAATACTTTTACACTCACGAGGTGTCAGACTTACAAAGAAAATATAAGATTCTTTTAAATACACTTAACATTCTTTTCTTTATTTTAAAAGCCAACTATAGTTATGAGGGCGGCACTGGCACAGGCTATCGTAAGTAAACCCTTTTCACTAAAATACACTATAGATTCCTCTGTAGTCGCCTTAATGTTAGTAGTAAAAGTCAACATTTTTATGCTGTTCATATATAGCTTGACTCGAGTTATACTGCTGTAGGTTTCTCTTGAGATTGGTCCGTTTTTAGTTTGTTCCAAGCATGCACAGAACTGATTTTACATAGCAGTGAGGTTGCTCTCGTTTTATCTGTCTTTTAGATAAGCTGTATGATAATAATGCAGCCAGCACCACAGCCCAAGCCCCTGACACCACTGGATCCGGCAGCAACATTGGCTACGGCACCTTTTATCCGGAGGGCAGCGGCTCCACCTACGCCTCCCCACCCGTCTCCAGCGCCGACTTCAGCACCACAAAGGGAGAAAGCTACCAGTCAATGCCGCCTCCCACCGACCAGGAGAGCCCCTACAGCTACGGGTATGGAGACGAGAAGAAGAAGATGCTCACCCAAAGTCAGGCTGAGGGCCAGGGAGGAGACTACTCTATGTACAGCACGGCTTACCCTAGCTCGGTGACGGGTGGCCAAATGTATAATAATTATGGTGAGTAAAATTCCCCCCTGCAATCATATACATCTACTTGTCTCTTCCTGCTAGTGCTTTTTAAATACTGACATAAAAAAAAATTCCTTGCTGCATTTATGTCCTGTTTCAAAATCCTGTTTCAGAAAATGCATCCGATACAATAAATAATGCCTTCTGTTTTGATCTCACTCCACAGACTGGGGGAACCAGCAAGGGTATGACACGAACCAAGGCTACACAGGGC
This sequence comes from Sander vitreus, assembly GCF_031162955.1. Taxonomy (NCBI): domain Eukaryota; kingdom Metazoa; phylum Chordata; class Actinopteri; order Perciformes; family Percidae; genus Sander; species Sander vitreus. Next base: position 28,522,274 of record NC_135856.1, on the reverse strand, counting down.
AAAGCCAGAGCTTCGGAGGACAAAGCCAGAGCTTCGGAGGACAAAACCAGAGCTTCGGAGGACAAAACCAGAGCTTCGGAGCTCCAAACCAGGGCTCATACTCTGGATACAGCAACATGAATTACTAACCATCACATTGTGTGCGACCATTCTCACCTCACTATCTTTTGAATCTGTCTCTGTCTACTCTTGATGATGATCCTGGGTTAGTACTTCTGCTTGTGTTGTCTCTGAAACTGGATTTTGTTTTTTGTGTTTTCACCTAACTTGTTAGTTCTTGGACATATGGTAACAGTTGTAGGTGACAGATGCAGACTTATCTTTTGATTTATCTGTTTACGTTTTTTCTGCAGCATCCTTCATCATGCCTGTGTTGACATGAGTGTAAAAAAAAAAAACATACATGGTTTATCATTATGTTTTGTTTCTAGGGTCGTGTTTTTTTAATCTAGTGTACTGGTTCTGTATCAGTATGTTGTGGTCTTTATTTGAAGCCGCTTGTAGGTTTGAACTGAAGAATTATTCCTGTCACATAAACTGCTCTAATCTTTCTTGTAAAATAAACAACTCTTATTTTGGAGCAAAGATTCTTACCATCAGTTTGCTAATTCATAGACAAATACAAAGTTTCTAACGTTGAGTATTTAGAGCTTTTTTGTCTTTTCAGTTACTGTGATGGATGGAGCTCTGATATTGAATGTCACAGTTCAGGTCAGAGTTGGGCTACTGTTTGTTGGATTATGAATTATGTCTTCAAAGCAATGAAGGTGGGTCGATTTGAGCTTCCCTTAAAAATGACAAAGATATTCCTCACATCAGTGTTACTGGGAATGTTTTGCAACACCGAGTGCTTGAATGGCTTCTGCAGCGTAACTCCACAGTATCAGCCATTCACGTACTATCACCATGTAGCATGGTGCATGCTCTGTATATGATGAGCAAAGATGAGATAAAGCCTCAATGATCGCTGTGAGGAAATTACGTTACTGAAGTTGAAAGAACTTTGGGTTCCCTGGGAGAAAGCACAAGCAGACAATGTAAAATAGGCCATACACGTAGTTGTAGAATAGGTTTTAAAAATTGTAACATTTTGTAGCAGTAAGTAATATCATACACTAATACATTTCTTAAAGGGGCACTCCACAGATTTAATATTGCACTTCCATAAAGATTGTGAAACAGATTTAAAAAAGCAAAGGAGGCTGAGATATCCTGACTTTTATGCTGCGTTCATGCCACCTGGGAATAACCGGGACCGCCCTCGTGATTACGTTGTTTTTCCGACTGCCAGCGTTCACATGGCCGGGATGCGTGTTGTTCTTCTGTTATATTGGCGTTTGGCATAACAACTTATTGCATGACTGCCACCAACGGTTGGCCGTAGCCTAGAGAGCATCAGATGTGTGAAAACATGGAGGCCACAATAACAAAAGATTTGCTGCTGTTTTTTTATACGAGCATAGAAACAGCACGTGGACAGGTGTTTGTGTTATCTGCAGGACAACGAACGGGAAAGGACACGGATAAGGTGTTTATGAATTATTTATTTATTATTTATGAATAATTTGAAACATGTTATGTTTGTGTATGTTTCTTGGCAGAGGCATTTGAACACAATAAACAGTTTATCGTCATTGAAATATGTTCAGTGAACCAAAGTCGCCTCCATCAAACGTCAGTTGTCAACAACGCGTCACCAACTAGGAAACTCGGTTAGCAAAATCTAGCCCGAGTTTCTCACCTCTGATTCCCACAAGAAGGGATGTGAATGATGACGTTTTCACTCGGAAAAATGTTTTTCCGATGTCTAGGAACGCAGCATTAGTCCCTAGTATGAGTGACACTGCAAAAACACTGGGTCCTACTTTTCTCATGGTGCCACTCGCTGGCATCTTTATTAGACTTCCCTGCCTAATAAACGAGCACATCTTTCAAACTCCAATCCACTAGTTTGTAACAGGCTTTGTGGGGAAACCTTAAAGTCCAATCCAAGATAACCCTAATTACATCACCAGGGTTATTTTCTCAAACTTTTGAAAGCTTCCTTCAGAGCTACAGAATACATTAAACAGTATACAGGTGCTGGTCTTATAATTACAATATCATGAAAAAGTTGATTTATTTCAGTAATTCCATTCAAAAAGTTAAACTTGTATAATGTATACATTCATTCCACACAGACTGATAGATTTCAAGTGTTTATTTCTTTTAATTGTGATGATTATAACTGACAACTAATGAAAACCCCAAATTCAGTATCTCAGAAAATTAGAATATTGTGAAAAGGTTCAATATTGAAGACACCTGGTGCCACACTCTAATCAGCTAATGAACTCAAAACACCTGCAAAGGCCTTTAAATGGTCCCTCAGTTAGTTCTGTAGGCTACACAATCATGGGGAAGACTGCTGACTTGACAGCTGTCCAGAAGACGACCAGTGACACCTTGCACAAGGAGGGCAAGACACAAAAGGTCATTGCTAAAGAGGCTGGCTGTTCACAGAGCTCTGTGTCCAAGCACATTAATAGAGAGGCGAAGGGAAGGAAAAGATGTGGTAGAAAAAAAGTATACAAGCTATAGGGATAACCTCACCCTGGAGAGGATTGTGAAACAAAACCCATTCAAAAATGTGGGGGGGATTCACAAAGAGTGGACTGCAGCTGGAGTCAGTGCTTCAAGAACCACCACGCACAGACGTAAGCAAGACATGGTTTTCAGCTGTCACATTCCTTGTGTCAAGCCACTCCTGAACAAGACACAGCGTCAGAAGCGTCTCGCTTGGGCTAAAGACAAAAAGGACTGGACTGCTGCTGAGTGGTCCAAAGTTATGTTCTCTGATGAAAGTACATTTTGCATTTCCTTTGGAAATCAAGGTCCCAGAGTCTGGAGGAAGAGAGGAGAGGCACAGAATCCATGTTGCTTGAAGTCCAGTGTAAAGTTTCCACAGTCAGTGATGGTTTGGGGTGCCATGTCATCTGCTGGTGTTGGTCCACTGTGTTTTCTGAGGTCCAGGGTCAACGCAGCTGTCTACCAGGAAGTTTTAGAGCACTTCATGCTTCCTGCTGCTGACCAACTTTATGGAGATGCAGATTTCATTTTCCAACAGGACTTGGCACCTGCACACAGTGCCAAAGCTACCAGTACCTGGTTTAAGGCCCATGGTATCCCTGTTCTTAATTGGCCAGCAAACTCTCCTGACCTTAACCCTATAGAAAATCTATGGAGTATTGTGAAGAGGATGATGCGATGTGCCAGACCCAACAATGCAGAAGAGCTGAAGGCCACTATCAGAGCAACCTGGGCTCTCATAACACCTGAGCAGTGCCACAGACTGATCGACTCCATGCCACGCCGCATTGCTGCAGGAATTCAGGCGAAAGGTGCCCCAACTACTTTTCAGTTGGCCAACATTTCTAAAAATCCTTTTTTGTATGGGTCTTAAGTAATATTCTAATTTTCGGAGATACTGAATTTGGGATTTTCATTAGTTGTCAGTTATAATCATCACAATTAAAAGAAACACTTGAAATCTATCAGTCTGTGTGGAATGAATGTATACATTATACAAATTTCACTTTTTGAATGGAATTACTGAAATAAATCAACTTTTTCATGATATTCTGATTATATGACCAGCACCTGTATACAGGTGGACTTCTGGCAAGTGCTAGTTCTTCATCTGTCCATGTAAAAATGTGTCTTCTATAGCTTGATTTAGGGCTGCAAAAAGTCAATCTGTACGTTATGATGCTGTGCCAATGGCCTTCTAGTTCAGCAGATAATTATATGCTTGCATCAAAGTGAGAAAAGAGCAGTGAGTCCTGTTTTCAGTGTGAAAATGGGGGGTTGTGGAACCCAAGTTTAATAAGACCATAAAACAAATAAAAGACTGCATTCTTTGAGACTATACCATTTATTTTGCATGTATTGTGCTTTATGTTAAAGCTACATTTCTTATTCCAAAATTTTCCTTAAAGATGGAAAAAATGAAGAAGGAAAACGGTGATTAACACGGAAGTGGATCAAGTGCAGTCTGGACACCCCAGCTATTATAACAATTGCGGATCACATGTGGCCCAGATGACTGTGGTCCCAAGACTGAGTCAGTGTGTGAGCAATGATCATTCACCCGATATAAGGCAGGCAGAAAGAGCACTGAGAGGATGCAGAGTGTCCCGTCAGGTCCTCCTGTGAGCACACCACCAGTTATCAGCCGTGAGTGTTTGTTTTACTCTTATCTTTGGCTCTCTGACATTAATACCTCTGAACACTGACACCACCTCTTGGCATGTTGTTTTTCTTGTGAGACAGCTTTGTCTTCTTTGTGATGGGAAAGGATCGAGGCATGAGGTACTGCTTTACTTTTGTGGTGTCTCTGCTAAGGCTGGTGAAGTTCATGTGATCGGAAAGAGCAGAGTTTTATTATTAAAATGAAGCAGAATGATTAAATGCTTTGACAAACATGAATTTGTGACCTCTGATCCTCTCAGCCTCATGGACATTGCTCCTTTGATTAGCTTCTATAAGCTCCAGCTGGGACATGTCCGCTTCAAGCTGCAGCCAATCACATGTCACCTGAAGACATACAAGCAAGAGCTATTGTTGTTTAGTGAAGAGAGAAAGAGAGAGAGAGGGAGGGAGGGAGAGAGAGGGAGGGAGGGGGGGGGGAGCAGAGGCTTGCATGGTACACTGAAGCTGCGCTTTGGTTCTGCTTCCTCTTCTGGTTTCTATGATTGTGCATGCGTTGACTTTCAGTTGTGGTTATAGCTAAATGTCTTGTTCTTACTCTGCACTGTGTTAAATTCTGCTGCTAACTGTTGATCTGATTTGGGTTTTTCTTTCTTTCTTTAAAGATGGCACTTGCACTAGCATACATCTTGATTGCTGCCATTCCTGTCGCCTACTGCTACCCGACTTCCTTCCAGGACCTGAAGCAAAATAGCAGTAAGTATCACTTCACATGGGCTTTCATGATGAACAACTTTATATCTGTGAGGCCCTGCTCCTCAGACTTGTCAGCTCTCTCTGATTTTGTTGTGATCCCTCACAGCAAACCGAACCTCCATTAGGTTCCTGGCTGTAGGAGACTGGGGCGGAGTGCCTTATCCCCCCTACATCACCGCTGTGCAGAAGGCTACTGCTCGAGAAATGAGCAAAGTAGCAGAGCAGATGGGAGCTGACTTTGTTCTGGCCCTTGGCGATAACTTCTACTACAAAGGTGTGGACAGTGTGAATTCTCCTCGGTTTCAGGTCAGTGAAGTAAACTTAATCTCTTAAAAAAAAAAAAGAGAGAGTTTAACCTGATGTGAAAGCAACATTGACAAACCCTGGTTTCTGCTCTGAATCTGACAGGAAACTTTTGAGTCTGTGTACACGGCAAAGTCTCTCAAAGTCCCCTGGTATGTGATTGCTGGCAATCATGACCATGCAGGGAACGTCAAAGCCCAGATCGAGTACAGCACAAAATCTGACAGATGGTAAGAACCAGCTTAAATGTTTTCTAAACTTGAAACACCAGCAGTTTTTCAAAATTGCTAAGACATATTTCCAACCCAACTTTATCTCAAAACTGTAAACACAAAAACCAAATCTTCAATACCTTCACAAAACCTGACTCGACACCTCTAAACTACTTAACTTCAAACAATGGTCAACTTGTAGCTACAGAAACATGTTTGTGTAAAATGCTTCTTTTTTTTGATGGAGCATTAAGTTGACCCATGATTTGCTATCTGATGCTCACACATTTTTGTTAGAATATATTTAAAATGTAAATCAATGGTGCAGACTCCTTGTTTAGAATATCTTTTCAGTCCTATTCAGCAATACAAATGTTGCCAATATTTTACTGTATACAAATGTTATAAGATTTCAAATAGTAAATTCCCTAAACATGCAGCGTTTGGTAAATTTGAGTCAATACTGTGGAGGTGCTGCACAAAAATTTAAAGTGAAGGTTGCAGAGGTTGATATTGATGTCTGTATTTGTGTGAATGCTGATTCAGCTGTATTCACAGTATTGTTATCCGATTCTTTATTTCTACAACTTTCTTTGGTTGCCTCTAACTTCTGCATACGTTAAGCTAAAAAAACATTCAAATATCAAAGTGTTCAGCTCTTTAAGCACATGATGGGACTTCTTCAACATTTGTTCTGCTATTTATACTTTTTTAAATATTACTTTTTTTAATTATTTTTTTTTAATTTCAATTAAAGTCAATGAGAGCCGGCTTTAAATCCACTTCTACTTCAAAATGCTACTCCTACTTCATACTTTTACCTACAGACACCAATCAAACTTTAAACCATCCACAAAAACTTCAGCTATTGGGCTCTATCTCAGCAGTTTGATAACTTTAACAGTTTTTGTGAAAATTAAGTTTAAGTTTAGGGTTTTCTTTCAGGAAGCTTTCAATGGGTGTATTGCGTGACTTATAGTGGGTGATGTCATTGCTAGAGTACGGAACCTTAAAAAAAATCTTTTTAGTCCCTTCTCTATAACTTGCTCTCACGCCCACAATTTATCCTTGTCATACAACATGTATACATCATAATGTAGGTATGCTTGTCTACCTTCAGCCAATGTGCTCATTTAAGCAATAGGACTTATACATTTTGCTCGGTGAGCTTACAAATGACAACAGTTCCAAATCTTCCTCCATTCGTTGCCCATGTTAAACATCCTTGACATTTCCACGCAAAGGCACAGCTAACCACTTTTTTGAATCGCTGATATGCCCACATTTTTAAATTTTTCCACATACATTTTATATCAATACATTTCCAAAGGACTTGCGTTGCTGAAAATGAGGTCATTTCACTTATTTCACCTATAGTTTAGGCTGTCTGAGCCTTTCTTTCACAGGTCACTCTGTGTCCATTAATGCCAGCAGTGTGACACTGATTACAGAAGCATGACGCAGCATTTTCGCCAGACAGTCAAATTGCAACTACAGACAGTAATATGTCGCTCGTTTACCACCACTGTGCCACTGTTGTAACACCTACAACTTTCATACAATATGGCCATTATTCAACTTTTAAAGATGTATTAATTAAAACAATTATCACTTTTCCACATTTCTTACAACTTCACCTTCTTCTTACACATTTTAACCAGCAATCCACTTTAGCTTCAGCATTAGCTTTTAAAAAAAACTAATTATTCCACATCTTTTTTTACATTTAGTGATGTTATTCAACTTGTCAATGAAATTCATACTAATTAAAATCATTGCCACTTTTTGAACTATTCTCACTACTTCAACTACTTACAGATTTTAGCTATTAATCCAGTTTAGCTTTAGCAATTTAGCTATTCAGCATTCACACGCATTTTCTGCAGGAAATGCATTTTCTAGTTCATTTTCTTAGTCATTGGAAAATTAGTGAGAACACATTTTAAAATGAACACAAATTGTAGGTTTTGATGGGTGTATTGACAAGTTGAGAAGATGTCATTTTGTTTTCTTGAGGGCTTTGTGGTTTTGAGAAACTGAATGGAAGAATTTGCCAAAGCAATCGCGAAACTGCATCATTGAAGACAAAGTGTGAAAATGTGTTCAGCTTCTGCCGCCTGCACTTACCTGCATTTACCATTTGGCAACACAAAGTGCATCACAGTGCATTGGCTTTTAGGGAGTGAGAATATGTTTATTTCTACGCTGCTCTTCTGTTACCTCATTAGGAAATTTCCCTCTTACTACTACGAGCTGAACTTCCACATCCCCAACACCGGGAAAACCTTGACCATTATCATGCTCGACACCATACTGCTGTGTGGCAACTCTGACGACTTCTCGGATGAGAAGCCCAGAGGCCCCCTGCGTGCGGTGGATGCCAACCGTCAGCTGACGTGGCTGCAGGAGAGACTGGCCCGGTCCAAGGCAGACTTCCTGTTGTTGGCCGGACACTACCCTGTGTGGTCTGTGTCCGAACACGGGCCCACCGAGTGTCTCCTGCAGAAGCTTCATCCTCTGCTCCTTAAATACAAAGCCACAGCTTACTTCTGCGGCCATGACCACAATCTGCAGGTTGGTTCATGCTAAATGTAGTAGAGCTGGTCAAAGGGTAGCGTATAATTTTGTATTAACTTGTTTCAGTGTTGTGATCTATTTGGAAGCAAATTGTGCTTGATAAATATAATGGATGGACAGTAGCTTAAGGACGGTACATGAACCAATTATTTAATTAAGAAAATGATGGCATAGTAAGTTGATCTATTAATTGATCAGCATTTTTTTTTTTTTTTTTATTGGGTTGTATGGTTGTTGAAAAACAATAGATTGAAAACACTTTAATAAGGGTATGGACATTTCAAAAAGGGTAGGACCAGAAAATCATTTAGTTTCATCCTACTCCTTTTCGGACAAGAGTATTTATGTATTTTGCTTGTTTCTGCTTTTTTTTTTTTTTTTGTGTATGTTTTGAAATAATAAAACTATTCAAATGTAAATGATTGGTTTAAAATCTGAAAGGCTGCTTTTGCCTTCAATCCCATCTTGTCTTTGTCCCCCATACAGTACATTGAAGAGTCTGGTGTGGGCTACGTGGTGAGCGGTGCTGGAAACTTCCTGGATCCCGATATCACTCACTGGAACCAGGTACCCAAAGGTTCTGTGAAGTTCTTCACTGGCCAAGCTTCAACACTGGGAGGCTTCGTCCACGCTGAAGTCACAAAGGACAAGATGATCGTGACCTTTCTCCAGGCTAAAGGAACTTCTCTCTATCGCACTGTGCTCTCCCAAAGGAGCTTTGAGTAGACGAGCTCATCACAGGGGCATTCAAGTTTTTAATTGCAGACTACACAGTCTGCAGACATCAATGTAATTGCTGTTACTCTGTTTTTTAAAATGTCAAAGTAATTGTAATGCACATTTTAAAAAGAATCGACTAGTTTTACTTGTACATTTATTGTGATAGCGAATAAATGTGGTTTCTAACAAACATGCCTGTCTTGTGACTTGTGGTATAAGTTTGACTTGAAGCTTACAATGATTGCTTCAATCTGCTAAGTGTAGAACGGGTACAATCCCGTGTGTGCTGACTCTTTGAAATGTGGTTTATAGAAGTGCTTTGTGTATAATCTGTAAACGCAACTGAGAATGGATCTGCTTAGTCGGCTGTATTTCTGTATGGAAAGGAGAATTCAACATGAGGCTTGGGATAAATTCAGGTTCTCTAAGACATCAGTGTATTCACTTTTCTTTTGGTCTGGTACGTATGTCACAAGGAAGTGAAACGAAACACCTGGTAGCTACTCTTTTTCTTTCTTTTTTTTCTGAACTTGATCCATCTAACACTTGGTGCTAAATGTCTACATTTATTTGGGCCTACTTTGCTCACATGAGGAGTCGGGTGGGAATCTATAGTATCTACAGTAGCATAGCTCCCAGTATTGCTAATATGACTTGACAAACAGTAGCTGCTTTGTTATGATTATGATCAATCAGGTGACAATGAGCATATGAGAGAGGCTTGCAGTTATGTACATCTAAGCCATGAAATACATATCTATCTAAGCTTGCCTGCTAACCTTTTAGGTATATAAAATGTAGATGTTTTGTGTGTCTGGCAGATGCAAATAACTAGTTTGAGACAATTGCATGACTTTAATGTTCCAAATGAGGATTATTGTGCAAAACTATGGCTTACATTTTCCTTTTAGATTAGTTGCATGGATACCAGGCTGAGCCAACAGTTGCCCTTTTGCAAAATGACTCATTGCGGGGTTTTTTTACCCATTCACCTGTTTTGGCTTTCCCTAATTTTCTTATGCATTATGGAAAACTACATAAGAGCTGTATTTTGGAATTCGCTTCAAGGCGTGCATTTCCATTGCTTTCATTTGCAACATTCAAATTGTAAAAGTTTAAAATACAAAAACTATTGTAACACATTTGGATCCCATCACAAAATGATTAAATATACAGGCCATATAATGGTGTAATGCTAATCCTATTAGAAGCCCATGTGCAGAGTTCAAATACTGCCATGACATTGCTGCTGCTGAAGGATGGGAGAGGTCAAGACGTCCACAGTCGCTGATCTTTTGTCCCTCACAGAGAACCACCTGGCCTGCCAACAGAGGATTAGGCTGACAGACAGCCGATTGGCAGATAAACACAGCCAACTGATGACATCACATCATTAACCTGGGAGCAAAGCAGAACAGATGGGATTTTTCACCTCCTCCTGCAGAAAGTTGAATTGTTTAGCTTTGCTGCCTTTAATTTTCTTATCATGTAAGCAGGATTCTTTTTTTTATATCACCTCTTTTATTCTGCATCGATAAAAGAAATGTAGAAAAAAGTTGCATGAGAACTACTAACCAACACTGTATGTTGGTTAGTAGGTTCACAAATCCCCAAACAGGCCACGATGCTGTAATGTCTTATTGTATAATGTAATGAATGTCTTTTTCATGTCTTAACCAGTCTGGCTACTATAGGGTTACTGACTTTTTAACTGTTTTGTCATGATCCATTTAGGATGAGTTACAGTCCGCTGATGTTATGCATCGTCAAACTGAGCTGGAACTGAGAATTGAGTCAACGTCAATAAGAAATCGGCCGAGGGTAAGACGGTCACCTGAGGCTAAAGAACAGGTAAGGACCGCTTAACTCTGACTGCAGAGCAAAAGGAAGCCTCACGTTTGCACATCACGTCAGACAGATTAGACCAGGGGTGTCAAAGTCATTTTCATTAAGGGCCAGACTGGAAAAAGAGAATCACACCAAGGGCCAGACATGTACAGTTTATTGACGTGATTTAGTTACTGCATGCAACTTTTTTTTTTACATTTTGGTAATTTTTTTCCTCATTTTTGTTGTTCTTGTTCCAACTTTTTTGTGGCTTTTTCAGACATTTGTCACCTTTTTGTAAATTTTTTTGTTTAAATTCATAATTAAATCGGCTACAACCTATATTTTTTGCAATAACCACATATATACTGACAAAGCTGTCCGGCCTATAACTTTACTGTTTTGGTTGTTTTCCGTGAAAAAGCTTTAAACCCCACTGTACACTACCTGTAAAGTGCCAAATGGCAGACTGGCAAATTTAGCAACAAGATGGTAAACATACTGGGGTAATGTAGCAGATAAAGTGCCAGATATTTCCCCCAAGAGTTGGTAGAGACCAAAAACAGAGCTGAAAGAGAGTAAATATAGGGCTTATTCACCAGGTGGACACAAACACCACTTCAAATGAATGCTAATGTTTCTCAGCTGATTGTTAACAGTTTTTGCAGGCTTTTGGCAGTACCTCAGTCAGTAGGGAGTTAGTTTGGGAACCTGAGGGTCGCTGGTTCAAGTCCCGTACCAAAGTATGGTGGGGGACTGGTAGGTGGAGAGGTGCCAGTTCACCTCCTGGGCACTGCAAAGCTTGAGCAAGGCACCGAACCCCCAAATGCTGGGGCTGCCTTTCCATGGGCTGATAGTGAAGGCTACTAGAAGCACTTTTCCGGTGAGGGCTGAGTATTACTGCGCAGCTGCTAACTGAGCTTGAAGACGTAAATGTGACGTGTGCAACCTGTCTAAAGTTGTCTTCTGGTAGCTGTGCCAAGAGAAAACGTAGGTATATGTTAGGAGATAACATAGGCACAGGCTAATTATTGCTAACTAAAATGCTAGTTAACATTAGTTATTAAACTTAAACGGCTAATGTAAGTCCAAACTGCCTGCGAGCTTCTCCTGTACTATACGATAATTCCTCTACTATGCGACACAATCGTTAGCCTATTTTTACAAAAACGTCTACTACGGAGCCATAACGTGAGATACAAGGTAATGGAGCCTTTTATACATTGTCGTGTTTCTTTAGAAATAAACAATGGACAAATAAAGTCTTTAAACGTTTCAGATGTGAAGTTATTCGCTGTCAAAGTGACGTCAAAATGAATGGCAGTCAATGGAATGCTAATGGTATGTGAGTGCTTGTTAGCATCAAAATGGCGCCATATGAGGTACGCGTTGTGGAGAGAGGCTTACCCCCTTGGCAGTTCCCCCACTTTGACATCTCTCCATTAATGCATGTATAGGTACTGAGCATGTGTGTGTAATTCAGGCCTGTGTGTAATTTGTATAATAACAACAGAGTGAAAACATTGTAATTTCCCTTTGTGGGATTAATAAAGTATAAGTTATTATTATTATTATTATTATTATTATTATTATTATTATTATTATTATTATCCATCCATCCATCTTCATCCGCTTATCCGGGGTCGGGTCGCGGGGGTAGCAGCTCCAGCAGGGGACCCCAAACTTCCCTTTCCCGGGCCACATTAACCAGCTCCGACTGGGGGATCCCGAGGCGTTCCCAGGCCAGGTTAGAGATATAATCCCTCCACCTAGTCCTGGGTCTCCCCCGAGGCCTCCTCCCAGCTGGACGTGCCTGGAACACCTCCCTAGGGAGGCGCCCAGGGGGCATCCTTACCAGATGCCCGAACCACCTCAACTGGCTCCTTTCGACGCAAAGGAGCAGCGGCTCTACTCCGAGCTCCTCACGGATAACTGAGCTTCTCACCCTATCTCTAAGGGAGACGCCAGCTACCCTCCTGAGGAAACCCATTTCGGCCGCTTGTACCCTGGATCTTGTTCTTTCGGTCATGACCCAGCCTTCGTGACCATAGGTGAGGGTAGGAACAAAAACTGACCGGTAGATTGAGAGCTTTGCCTTCTGGCTCAGCTCTCTTTTCGTCACAACGGTGCGATAAATTGAATGTAATACCGCACCTGCTGTGCCGATTCTCCGACCAATCTCCCGCTCCATTGTCCCCTCACTCGCGAACAAGACCCCAAGGTACTTGAACTCCTTCACTTGGGGTAAGGACTCATTCCCTACCTGGAGAAGGCACTCCATCGGTTTCCTGCTGAGAACCATGGCCTCCGATTTAGAGGTGCTGATCCTCATCCCAGCGGCTTCACACTCGGCTGCGAACCGATCCAGTGAGTGCTGAAGGTCACAGGCCGATGATGCCATGCGATGATTATTATTATTATTATTTATAAAATGTGAACTATCATAAAATAGCTGCTAACGATCAGCATTTTCATACATGATATTTCAAAGCAACACGAGAAACCCAAAAGGTCAAATTACTGTAACTCTGCCCACATTGTAGAAACACCTGTCAAACTGAGTCAAACTGCACTGACAAAGAGGAACAAGTTCACATGTTTGAAACTTTCCCAGAGAAATATGCAGAACAAGGTACAGGATGGAGTTGACAGATACCGACACTGTAACCTAATGGGAGCCATGTTCCTACTGCAGCGGTTATTTGGTTTATTTGGTTTACCCTCTGTAACATATTCAGCTATCAATGTTACATTTCTTGAATTCTGTTGGTGCACTTATTCAGCACAACTGTACACTTTTTGTGACCGTTAGCTCTTTCAGCAGTTTTTCAGCAGTGGCCCAATCCTCAGTCACACAGGTGTAGATTCAGCTGAAATGTAGCTACATACAGTGGGGCAAAAAAGTATTTAGTCAGCCACCAATTGTGCAAGTTCTCCCACTTAAAAAGATGAGAGAGGCCTGTAATTTTCATCATAGGTACACTTCAACTATGAGAGACAAAATGAGAAAAACAAATCCAGAAAATCATATTGTAGGATTTTTAATGAATTTATTTGCAAATTCCTCGGGAAAATAAGTATTTGGTCACCTACAAAGAAGCAAGATTTCTGGCTCTCAAAGACCTGTAACTTCTTCTTTAAGAGGCTCCTCTGTCCTCCACTCATTACCTGTATTAATGGCACCTGTTTGAACTTGTTATCAGTATAAAAGACACCTGTCCAGAACCTCAAACAGACACACTCCAAACTTCACTATGGCCAAGACCAAAGAGCTGTCAAAGGACACCAGAAACAAAATTGTAGACCTGCACCAGGCTGGGAAGACTGAATCTGCAATAGGTAAGCAGCTTGGTGTGAAGAAATCAACTGTGGGAGAAATTATAAGAAAATGGAAGACATACAAGACTACTAATAATCTCCCTCGATCTGGGGCGCCACGCAAGATCTCACCCCGTGGGGTCAAAATGATCACAAGAACAGTGAGCAAAAATCCCAGAACCACACGGGGGACCTAGTGAATGGTGGGGAACCTGCAGAGAGTTGGGACCAAAGTAACAAAGGCTACCATCAGTAACACAGTGCCAGACGTGTCCCCCTGCTTAAGCCAGTACATGTCCAGGCCCGTCTGGAGTTTGCTAGAGAGTATTTGGATGATCCAGAAGAGGATTGAGAGAATGTCATATGGTCAGATGAAACCAAAATAGAACTTTTTGGTAAAAACTCAACTCGTCGTGTTTGGAGGGGAAAGAATGCTGAGTTGCATCCAAAGAACACCATACCTACTGTGAAGCATGGGGTGGAAACATCATGCTTTGGGGCTGTTTTTCTGCAAAGGGACCAGGACGACTGATCCGTGTAAAGGAAAGAATGAATGTATCGTGAGATGTTGAGTGAAAACCTCCTTCCATCAGCAAGGGCATTGAAGATGAAACGTGGCTGGGTCTTTCAGCATGACAATGATCCCAAACACACCGCCCGGGCAACAAAGGAGTGGCTTCGTAAGAAGCATTTCAAGGTCCTGGAGTGGCCTAACCAGTCTCCAGATCTCAACCCCATAGAAAATCTTTGGAGGGAGTTGAAAGTCCGTGTTGCCCAGCGACAGCCCCAAAACATCACTGCTCTAGAGTAGATCTGCATGGAGGAATGGGCCAAAATACCATCAACAGTGTGTGAAAACCTTGTGAAGACTTACAGAAAACGTTTGACCTCTGTCATTGCCAACAAAGGGTGTATAACAAAGTATTGAGATGAACTTTTGTTATTGACCAAATACTTATTTTCCACCATAATTTGCAAATAAATTCATTAAAAATCCTACAATGTGATTTTTTTTTTTTCTCATTTTGTCTCTCATAGTTGAAGTGTACGTATGATGAAAATTACAGGCCTCTCTCATCTTTTTAAGTGGGAGAACTTGCACAATCGGTGGCTGACTAAATACTTTTTTGCCCCACTGCAGTATGTATCCCACCTGCCAACAAATGTCCGAAACTGGAGCGCAGTAATCCTGCACTCACATGTTCCAGACAACAGCTAATCCTAAAATGTCTTTACACTCCATGTTAATGTGGTGTTTCTGTCTGACAGCTCAATATTTTTATTCCAATAATGTAGTGTAGGATTATGTGCAGGTACTATACGTCCAAAACTTTGCCTTAACTTTACTCAAATTAAAACGTTCACATCATTTACCAACACAGACACAATAAAAGGATCTTTCAACATCATCAACAACCCAGGAAAAACGATAGAAATGAAATAAATGTGTTGAGAAGGGTGATATAATTACCCATGTGGTTTAAGGGTTACACCATGGTTCTGGAACCTGGAATCATGTGTATCACTTCCTCACAGACTTACCTCCTTTATCAATTGGCTCCACCTTAACCTCTAACCCCCTCTGCACCACTTACACAGCTCCTGGGCATCTTCTGCAGTGTCAGTGTTGGAGTTTAGAGCACTAAGATCTCCTGCCTAAGGAAATAAGATTAGCACACCTTATATCTTCTTTCCTCAAGTCAGAACAAAAATATCCACATTTAAATAGATGCCTTTCATTTCTAACTTGTTGATACCCTTCAATAAACGTGGAAGCGTTGATTTATTTGAAACACTAAGTAACTTAGTAAACTAAGTAAGAACTAAATGGTAAGCAGAAGAATACATCTAATGTGATATTCTATTAAATTATATCTCCTATGTTTTATTAGGACAATGCACATTAATCAACATTTCTGAAAATGTGCCAGTGTTAGCCAGACGGCTGATTTTCAACTGTAGTCCCAGTTACCTAGCATGCATGTCTTTATGGTGGGAGGAATCCAGAGCACCCGGAGGAAACACACTCAAACACGGAGAGAACATGCAAACTCCACACAGAAAGGCCCTGCTCGGACCGGTGATCGCTGAGCCACCGTGCCGCATACACAGTCGTGTCTACATGCATGCACCCCACAACTTGTACCACTGCAACACCAGGGATGTTTTAACTGTACACCTGTGCATTTGTTTTCCCTTCAGGTTGTTGCAAACATCAGCTCTTGCCTATTAGATACAATACTTTGGATGTCTGTGCAGCACAGTGCTGCTGTCCCCTTTTTTCCCAGACCTACTCAACACTCGTCCCTCTTGAAACTCTTTAGTCTGTGCACACCTCAGCCTGCATCCAATGACTCCTGTCATACAGTCAGGATAATAATGTTCAGTTTCATGTTCGTTCACTCAGATTAGGCTGCTGCTGTCCGATTACCTAATTCCACAGGTCAAAAGTAATAAAGGAATGCTGTATTAAAGGATAAGCTGCTCATCTAATCTTCTCTCCCTAATCTCCATCCCTCACTGAATATAGGGACTCTGGGTTTAACAGATGGCTTGAACAATGTTAATTGAGAAAAGGTGCAATAATCTCCTTTTTAGTTATGGGCACAGAGTGAAGATGAAAGTTAATAATGAAAGAAATGAATACAAGTACAGATACTGACTGTGTCTGTGTGTGTGTAATGTCACAGACTATATATCTTAACAGTTGATCAGACTTGTGTAAATAATGCAGCTAGGTTAAGGCGATAATGTAGTATCTACAGTATGTCACACCTTTTACCAATTTAATATTATGTAATCACTTATTTCTGTATTTATTATGGCTATTTGCTGAAACAGAAAAGTGGAGATGATCATTCTAATTAATCTTACACATGCTGTCCTTAAAAGGCACAGTCACGTTAATGTGCTCACCTACACTAATTAAATTAACTTCACCCGATTAGTTAGTAGGCCGATCCTCCTAAGTGCCAGAAATACACATAGTATCAGAATAACATTGACACACAAAGTGTTTAGCAAACATTATCTTAGCGTACATCTACAGTACATATTCACCTTTATTTGTATATATTGTATTAAAATATATATGTGGAACACATTTGAGAATCACTCTGAAGATGAAAGACATTATTTTGGCTGGATCTGTCATTCACTGAAGTAAAAGACACACCCCTCTTTTTCACAGCCAAACATGAACTGATTATACATTTGAATTATTTGATGTTGAATATGGTCACAAGCTCCACATTACTCCATCTAAAGTTTGTCCAATGAAGTAAAGATGCAACATGAAAACAAATGTGACAGCATGGCCTGAAGTAAGAGGTGTGTGTGTGGAAGGAGAAGGTTAATAGTCATAATGCTAACTTGGCACAAATCCAGGGATAATGAACAAGTAAAGGCCTTCCCACTCAGTGTCCCAGGCTCTGATCCTGAGAAAATTCCATTTTTGCCTCAGGTAGACACATCAGTTACTCCGACAGAAGTAAATCTATTGATCAAAGTCTTAATGCATACTTTCCAAGTCTGTGCAGGCCATATGACGTTGCTGAATTCGTGACATGTTACACATTTTACTAAATAGATTGGGGTAAAATGTTGTTTCAGAGGTGAAAACATGGAGCTAAAGCACTCAACTAAAGAAAATCAAAGTGCACAAAGGGATAAGAAAAAGAGAGAGGAAACCATGTTTAGCAGATATACACTGTAAATGAAAACTGTCTTGGATCCTTTGTGTTGCCTCATGCATCACTCTCCTTCGGGATTGGATGACTGTAGGACGGGCTGTGGACGCTGTGGGAGTTGGGAAAAATTGAAGGTATGTATGGGATGACGGCCATCAGAGGGCTGGAATCCGGGCTTTCATTTGGGGGAGTCATGGGGATGATGATGTCATCCTGGTCCCACACGTGGAAGGCATTTGGGTGGGAGTGACTGAGGACAGGTGGCAAGTGCAGAGGGGTGACTCCCTTCGCTCTCTCTTGCTCTTTTTTCAGGTCCTCATCGAGTGGGCCCAGCAAACAGTCTGTGGAAGGACAGAAATGGGAGATTGAGAATTGTATTACATAATTATTATTCCCACATCTTTGCAACGGTCTTGTTTATACACCACACATATTAGCTGTTAGGGCTACACGATGTGAGGAAAATATGCGATAACATTGTTGAATATCGTGATAACGATATTACTTGCGATAGATAAACAGATATTGAGGTGTACTCACTTCTGCCTCTCTGTTTTTTCAGTATTCTGCTAAAATACAACAAATTGCTTGTTGAATTTAAAACAAAAGAAAGAAATCATTTCCAACCTTCTTTTATTTAAGAAATTGAACACTGAATTTAATATAAAAGACACCACTAAAAAAAGAACAGTTACATTTTAAAGTATACGTTTACTCATATTTACTTTCGACCAACACAAAAAAATCTGTGCGTGTATGTCGCAGCCTTTGCGATGTGTTTATTGCGCCAGTTGATATTGATATTGCGATGACGATTAAACTATATATATTGTGCAGCCCTAGTAGCTGTTGCTGAAAAGTTTGCTCCAGTACTTACATGTATGAGCTCCAAGAAACATTACTTGGAAAAGATTTAGTTATTTCAGCCTTCACGTTTTTCACAGAAATATTTGTTTTAAAAAACACACACACACACACACACAGTGATTCTACGTGTGTATTAAATTTAGAGTCTTGTGTTGAATGTTGAAGTGCATCAGCCCTGTTATTTTTCTAATTCAGCCAGAGTACAGTCTTAGACATCTACTGATCCTGTCTAAGTTGTAGACATACCCTGGTGGAGCAAATCAAACAAACACCTTCAAATCTGTTTAAAGACTGTTTACTTTTGCGTCACTAGCTCCAAACTATACCAGCATATGTGTTGTACACTGTCATGCACTATCAACCTTGAATTGATGTATGAGGATAGACAGCACAAGATGACAGACGTATATAAAGATCAAGGGGAATTCTGGTAAACTAATAGTAACATGAGACAGCTACCTCTATTAGACTTGAGTACCTGTTATATCCAGCATGAGGTCTTTGATGAGGTGACCCACGATAGCATAAGCAACACCAACTACGACCAGAGCAGCCACCACAAGGTAGAGGACTGATTTAGGAAGCTGGATGAGGTCCCTGGAAGGAGGCTTGTACTCCGTGTACAGAGGCTCCCCATTTTGAACAGAGAACTGGAATGGAAGTCCGCCTTTGTTTGTGTAGTTAAAGTTGTCCATATTCCCAGAGTAGGAGCTTCCACGTCCTCCAAGGAGTTGTAGTTATTTTATTATATTCAAATTGAAAGGTTACCCAATTCAATCATCCACTTGCTGAGGTGTCACTGCCTAAAATGCAGAGAGGCAAAGTCTAAAATAAAAAAAAAAATGTATATTATATTGTTAAAATAACTTTAACACAGAGCAGATGAAAGCCACTTAAACAACATGAAAATAGGCCATCAGTGAATAAATCCACCCACCTGTCAAGACCAAGTTTTTGCAGCTTCCAGATTAAACGTGTGGATCTTTGCAGTTCTGATTCACCAACATGTTTTCTACACAGTGGTTATTATTAGTACCATAATGTTATCATCAGGCCAACCTCCACAGACATCAGGTCATTTAAGACAGCCTCTGTGCCTCTCTGCTGTGTCCCCTCTGCAGAAATAATCCAGACTGTGGGCGGTGACACAGAGAGACAGAGATAGAGGAAGGGAGGGATTACACTTCCAATCACAGCAACGATCAATCAGTCCCTCATCCCATCCCACACACAGATTACTTAATCCACAGTGAGGGCTTTCTCACCCGTAATTCTCTCTCTCTCTCTCTCTCTCTCTCTCTCTCTCTCACACACACACACACACACACACACACACACACACACACACACACACACACACAAAGAAAAAAAACTCCATCTTTGATAAGAAATTCTAAATTGTTTTGAGGTCATCAAATAAAAATAAAAATAGACTTTCCTGACTGTAAACAAGGAAGACTAGAAACGTCCCACTTCCACATTTGTCTGTCATAGGCTACTCACTACTGTAATATCTGTTTTAATTGTAAAAAGCTGATACATTTGGGTTTCTGTTGAATTGGTGGTAAATGCCTACAATTTTGAGGTAACTATTTCCATTTTCTGCTTACATTACTTTGCATCTAAATTACCCCATCTAATCCTGCAATATTGATTACATTTAATTTAAATAAAACACTCTCAAAGGGACGATCACAGAGTTGCATAATGAGCAATTTAGTTTTGATCGTAATGAGTACTTTTGCAGTGCTAACGTTACTGTCATAGAAATAAAACGAAATTGAATATTATTTCTATGGTTAACGTTACTTTACTTCTTCCACGGCTGCTAACCAGGTCAAGGTCAAAACATATCTATATTTTAGCAATAGATGGTATTGGAACGAAACCACGTGACAAATAGTAGCTAGCGAGATCAAGATACAGGACATTAGCTAGCACTTAGCAGCAAACTGAGTTAGCTAGCTAGTGAGCGCAGTTAGCTAACGGCCTGGCTACGCGCCAAATAGCTAGCTATATGTTGGTGAAGGAAACATATGCATTTGTTTGCAACGTACTACAATTAGGTTACATAACTGTATTCCTTCTGTGGTTTGCAAGTGTGAAGCTAAAGGTAATATATTTTACAGTCAATAGGGGTTAAGGTGTTAGCTAATATTAGCTGAAACTGCTAGCTAGCTCGCTAATTGAGAATTGAGCCACATTATACTCACATACTGTTCCTAACGTTATTTGTGTATATTTAACAGGTGCTTTTTTGTTTTTGTTTTATTCAACTTAGATTTATTCCTGGAGTCAAAAAAAGCAACATGGATTTTTTCTTTGACGACCTACCATCCACCTCACAGTCCACTCCCAAGAGCGGACATGAAGATTCACAGCTGGTAATTACAGGTTATCATAGCGAGAGAGAGAGAGAGAGAGAGAGAGAGAAAGAGATTTTTAAAAAAAGAAAAGAAAAAAGGGACATTAACTTGTGGAAGCACAATACTCCTAAACAAAAAGCCAAACAACATTGTTAGTTCAGTTTTCCTATTTTTCGGATCTGTGAAATCATACTTGTACAGTAAATGATTACTGTCGGCCACCTGATGGTGATGGAAAAGTTGTATTTTCATTGTCCTTGACAATACAGACAGAAGACATGGACCCAGATTCATCAAGAGGGAAGTTTTCAAACACAAGCATGACTGAGACTCAAGGGCAGCACACCTGGTACTGCATTTCCTATACAGTCTATTCCATTCACTGAAGTGATAGGAGCTACTTTTTCCTCTATTGTTCCTCAATGAATAAGACATTTAGGAATACATCCACATTCAACCTGCATGCATGTCTGTTGTAGCTCCAATATAGATGACATCAGCAGGAGAGTACAGGAACTGGTGGAAAAGATAAACGACAACCGCACCAGTGACCAGAAAGTGATGGACAGCTTCCAGGAGAAGTTAGTGCAGAAGGTACAAAGCTTATTTTGTATACCACGAATGTTCATCTGGTCAGTGGACAGATTTTTGTTTTACTCACATTTAATTCCCTAGGTGACAGAGATGTGTCGGCAGATGAAGGAGCACATGTACACGGTCTATGAAGAGAACAGTAATGAGATGCAGGTGAAGCTGCAGGTGTTGTCCGAGGTGCTGGAGAGCTGCACTAAGCTCAACAGTGAGCTAATAGAGGCCAACCAGGCGCTGGCAAGTCTCAGAGGGGGCCTGGCCATTAACCAGACATCAGAACCCTGATAAACTAGCTACTGTTCTGATGTCCATATTATATTCAAAGTAGTTAGTGTTCTTTTGTTTATGTTGAGTATTCAGAATAGTTGACTTGAATAGGATTACTAGTTTTGGTTTCCTCTTTGTTCTTCCTCCTTTTTCAAGAATAGACAGTAGACTGTGCCTAGGTTTATAGGGCAGTTAGTTCAAGTTACAGCTCGTGATTGCAGTCTAAGAAAACAAAAACTGAATCCATGTTTTGTATGTATGTTCAATTCCAGCATCTGTTGATTTAATAAATACAAGTACAACAAGAACAAAATAAACCATGTTATTTTGCTCTCAGGTGTTTAACATTTTACACCAAAACTTAAATGAATCAGCACAGATACAGTTATTCAGACCTACAGTAACTAACATATGGTAACGTAAAATGACAACAGAAGAGAATTGAATTTGAATTGGGCTGTATCAAGGGATCTGTACATACAGAATCTCGGCTACACTCATATTTCCACTCATTCAAAGCCATTTATTTACATATTCAATTATCACAAAATAAACCAACATATAATGCCACAACATTTACATGCGCCCTGCATAGTCAGTATGTGAAGTAGGTTTTAGGCATCCTAACTACAAATGTCATCCCAGTTGGAAGCAATGCTTAGTTAGGTTGACCTTACATATTCACCAAAGATAGCGAACAGAGGCAGTAATAGACGGCTCATATCACTAGTTTGAAAACATATAAATGTAATGAGCTATTTGAGAGTCATCCCACCAGCCAATGCTCATAATGTGAGACAGATTAAGTGCACTTTATGTTTCTATACACATGAGTTTGCCCAATGGCAAACAGGTAGCACAGCACTGATCCACATCAAGTCCATTTCAACCTTTACTTTCCAACAGTGAAAGACTGCAGTCCAGTGATGGCTCTGCCCAGGATCAAGGCATGGATGTCGTGAGTTCCTATAAACAACAATGACATTTTACATCATGAACAAGGTGTTTTCACATGAAAAGATACTTCATTTGCAGTAAGAATCACTGTATTCCTTTGAAATGTATGTGGTATTTTCCAAACCATACTCTTTTAAAAAGTCCTCTTTAGGTATGAGAAAGAATACACATTTGAAGTTTTTTTTACAGTAATTTGGCTAAATTCAAAAAAAATTTATTCATTTAAAAAAAAAATGTGTTTGAAGTTGATTTTAAGTGGACAGAGCATTCTGAAAAATCTATCGCTTAATCAACCTGTAATAATCTATACACTGCTGACCTCTGGTGGTAGATTTACATAATTGCAGCTACAGTTTGCAATCATTTCCACTACAAACCTGCCTTCTGTTGGTAGTTTTAAAAATGCAGAAGAAGACTAAATGTATCCACAGGTGTGTGTGCCTACCCTCGTAGGTGTTGACGGCCTCCAGGTTCATGACGTGACGGATTATGTGGTACTCATCTGCGATGCCATTTCCTCCCAGCATGTCTCTGGCTTGTCTGGCAATATCCAAAGCCTTGCCACAGCTATTCCTCTTTAGCATGGAGATCATGTCTGGTGCTGCTCTATTAGGATAAGAATACCCACACAATAAAAATGGAAAAGTTTTCTTTTTTTCTTAGTAGAAGACAGGACTAACAGAAGCCAAAACAAACGTGAATGAAATTCTAAGACAGAAAGAGGAGACTCACTTCTTCTGATCAATAAGTCTTCCCAGGGTCAGACATGACTGCAGCCCAAGGGTGATCTCTGTCAGCATGTCAGCCATTTTCTTCTGCATCAGCTGGTTCCTGGCCAGTGGCACCCCAAACTGGATTCTGATTGGAGGGTAGAAAGACATGAAAATCCATCCTAAAAAAAAGCTGAGGCTGGCCTAACACAAGGAGACAATCTAGATGGTAATGTCAACACTTTTTTCACTGGAGTTGGATTTTGTTATGTCTGTAAGATCACACACACACACACACACACACACACACACACACACACACACACACACACACACACACACACACACACACACACACACACACACACACACACACACACACACACACACACACACACACACACACACACACACACACACACACAGTACCTGTCCAGTGTGTACTGCCGTGCGGCATGGAAGCAAAATTCAGCAGCTCCCAGAGCTCCCCATGCAATGCCATACCGGGCGTTGTTCAGACAGCCAAAAGGACCCTGGTCACAAAGGTCAACAACAACAGCAATGTTAGATATGAGCAGGCAGTAACATAGCTGTTGTAATATTTAAGTAAAATGTATTTGGTTTTGTTGGGGTTGAACTTGATCTAAGGGAGCAGCCACTTACAGCCAGACCAGAGACGTTGGGCAGCAGGTTCTCCTGGGGAACTTCCACTTCGTCCATCAGGATCATGCCGGTGGCTGATGCCCTCAGTGAGAACTTGCCCTCAATCTTGGGGGTGGCCAACCCCTTCATGCCACGCTCCAAGATGAAACCTCGCACCTTACCATCGTCACACTTGGCCCACACCACTGCAATGTCTGCCACGGGGGAATTTGTGATCCTATCAGAGGAAGGAAAGTGAGGAACAAGAAAAACATTAACTGCATGATTACACGTTTAAGTCATTCCCAAAGGACTTGACGCTTGGTACGGACCCAAGTTTCATTTAAAGTTTGCAGTTTTCTATCACTAAGCTACCCCAAAAGAAAGGAGCAGGCTTTGTCAACATGTGGGATGTACTGCATCCGTTAGGACTTTATACATACAAACTGGCTGCATTGTAGTAAAAGTTCTTTTCACGTCATTTATCACCAGACCTCCATGTGTCCTTCATTTTAGTCCACAGTAGTAGGCAGTAAACAGAGGAGTGTACATTTTAAAACTACCTTAAGTCCAAAACTAAAGGCGACACTGGGACAGAATATTTCCCTATTCTTTGCAGCAGCAGAGTAAAATATGACTTTCAAATGGTAAGTAGTAATGTTTATTTTGTAGCTATAATTCATTATTTAAATTTTAGTTTTCCACAGTATATCAGATTTTTTTCACACCAACTAGCCTAGACCAAACGACTTATACTGTGCCTTCTAAGGCTGGCCACACACTGGCTGCGTGGCGTGAGCGTGGCGTGAGCATGTCGTGTCAGTTGCGTGGCGTTTCTTTACACACCAGAATCGTGTCTGACGTGGCGCTGCTGCTGCTAGCCTTGTCTGTACACATGTATGTTTCCCATTGATAAAATATATATCTGCATTTATGTCAAAACTCAAAATGTCATTTATTAAATGTATTTGTGTCAAAATGACATATAAACATTTTTCGTATTTCTATTTTGCCTGGAAACTCTTCCAACACGCTTGCGTGTCGTGTGAAAAATAGGCGTCGGTCCTATTTCTAGCATGTACGCATTTTAGGTGTGGTCCGCGCCTAAATGCCTGTGTGTGTCACACAGGCAGTGTGTAAGCTCTAACCTGTTAACATGGGAGCCGAAATAAAAATGGACACACCTCGCAGCTGACACGCTCATCTTACGCAGCCAGTGTGCAGCCGGCCTTAAGGCCTTTTTATGCTTCTGTGTAGAATCGACAGCGTACCCCCGCAGACCCCTCTGCGTCTACGCTGGACCCTACGCCGTAGCCTGACTGCACCTCTCGAAAAATACACGTCGCAGCAATGCACGTCGCTCGGCCGTGGCTTGGTAGCGTTGCATTTCCCCTGACTCATTTCCTGGTTCTCCTTCTCCATAAACAACATCAAATCAAGGAGAGGGTTAACTTTTCCTGCTACAGATTTCCCACCTTGGTCAGAAAACACAGGGGAGACACTTTGTTTCTCTCACTATGACTCTAGAGTCGCTACTCGCTCCGGAGCTAATCAGCGTCACTCTCTCACTTCTCCCTCGCTCTATCACCCACTCCCCACACACACACACGCTGGCTCGACGCACAAGTATAAACATCAGGGGTCTTATTTATAAACGTAGCGTACGCACAAAACGGGGCTGAAAATGTGCGTACGCCACTTCCCACGCAAAGGTTGTGATTTATAAAAAACAAATTTGACGGGAGAATGTGCGGTCCTCCACGCAAACTCTGACCCATGCGTACGCACATTTTGGAGACAAAATAGGAATTGGCGACACAGATGGTGAGGTGGTGAACTGAAGTCAGACTGCAGAAAGTAAATGGGAAAAACGATTACTCATAATATTTTCAAGTATTGATATGCCTCACGCACATTTTTTCACTCTATATCATCCACGTTACCATGAAGATTAAATCCAGCAGTGTTATTTGCGCTTGTACTTAGTGATACTTGTTCCATAAACACCTCCAACTCAAATCTTTAATAAAAATGTGTTCTTAATGTTTAATCGGCGCTGTCTCGCCGTCACATTGTCCGCTACGGAGCGCATGCAGGAGGTGGGGAT
The DNA here is from genome assembly GCF_031162955.1 of Sander vitreus. Lineage (NCBI taxonomy): Eukaryota > Metazoa > Chordata > Actinopteri > Perciformes > Percidae > Sander > Sander vitreus. Next base: position 28,496,177 of record NC_135856.1, on the reverse strand, counting down.
AGCCCGACTGCATGGAATACAGGATAGCATAAAATACCCTAGCATTAGATAATGGCAGAACACAGTGTAAATAACTAAATATCTATCTTTAAAACTGTGCATATATCATCAAATGTCAAAGTCTGGAAATACAGCCGTTAAGCTCTCGCGCAATTGTTACACTTAATGTCCTCATTATCGGTCCTAACTTTAATACTGTTCGTGACAAAACCTGCATGAAGAAAAGTGTGTTTGCCTATTAGACTTTCTTTCGTCTTCAAATTGTATCTCGGGGTGGGGGATACCACTAGTTGATGCTGTGTTGGCAAGGTGTTAATCACAAATTGTTGTAAACAAATACTGTGGTGAACCCGTGCGCAATGCTGCATGATGGCACTGCTGGCACTGCAGGAGGACTACGCTAATGGGAGAATCAGGAGAAAAAGAGACTTCAGGGACCATGACGATGACTGGCTAATATGCCGATTTAGATTCCCTAAAGCTGAGCTCTTGGATCCATGTATTGAATTGGGTCCAGTAGGGCAACGCGCCGGAACCGTCCCAAATACAGTCTATTCCACAGACAGACACAGACACTCTGGAGGCAACCGGCTGTTTCCAGAGGGAAATGTCAGACAGCTAAATGTTTTTTTTTTTTATAAATATTATATATAACCTTCAACTTTATCACTAAGGCTTGTTTGGATATAATATATAGTTCTGTGAAATCTTATTATATAGGTCTGGTATATCGAAGCTGTCCCCGAGTGCCGTAATGCCTGCCGTTTCGGACGTATTTTTAATACATGTAGTTATAGATCAGGTTTCCCTACACTGTGCAAGAACAGGCCGAAATTATAATTCAATTTGCAGCAATTCCTGAACTGTCTGTCTGAGAAGTTTTTTGCTTTTTCTCCGCCAGTCATCATGATTCGGTCTAACAACTGCCAGTGTCATTCATATACTGATCAGCATTCACGAGGTGCTTTGCATTGACTATTTATGGTTAAAAATGGGCGTGTACAGGGCGGGATAAGAGGCGGATTCAAGTACGCACACTTGTAGGTAATCTCTGATTTATAAAGGGAACTTTGCTTACAGGTGTGTGTACGCACGGTTTTATAAAATCTGACTTTTTTTTGGCGTATGCCATTTTGGGCTTTTGGGGCGTACGTACACTTATAGTAAGGATCCTACGCACGGTTTTATAAATGAGACCCCAGGCCACTTACGTAGGCTACGGCAAAGCTCTGCGTGGAGCCTCCGCAGAACCATAAAACAAGCTTAAAGCACAAATCGTTGTCCAGGACTAGCATTAATATTTTCATGTTTGTTCCATTTCAGGTCAATAGAGAGCTTTGACAAAACACTCCTTATCAGGAAAACCAGTGCTTCTTGTATGTGTCTGTCTACCTACCAGGTCTTGGCTCCACTGACGGTGAAGGTACTACTGGATGGGTTGTATTTGGCCTTGGTCTCCATACTGCCGGGATCACTGCCGTGGTTAGGCTCTGTCAAGCCAAAGCAGCCTAGGATTTCTCCCCGAGCTGCGAGACAAATGAAAAACATGAGGGACACTCTTGAAACTGCCCTTTGCCATTTTTAAAATGTCATGTACATTTGCAGAAAATGTCACTCTCACCAAGCCGCGGCAGGTACTTCTCCTTTTGGGCCTCAGTGCCGTAAGCATTGATAGGGTGCATGACCAGTGAAGATTGGACACTCATGACCGACCGATACCCGCTGTCCACTCTCTCAACCTCTCTGGCAATCAAGCCGTACGCCACGTAACTCGTGCCTGCACAGCCGTACCCTGCAGGGTAAATAAAACAGCGTAATGCACTACAAGTAATCATCATCCGAACCTATAGAAAACACATTTTAAGATCTTCGAAATACTTCAGAACTAACATATTGTCCTAAGACAAAAGGCTTACATACTGTAGGCCAAAATGATGATAATGTAGTTTTGTTTCCGTTTACCTTTAATAGTTGGGCCTAAGACGCCCAACTCTCCCATCTCTGAGACAATCTCCCGGTGGAAATCTGTGGGATGGTGCACGTTGGGAAAATAGGAACTTGCAGTCAAATATTTATCAGAAAATAATAAACACTTTTTGCACACCTAACTTAACCAAAACGTTGCAACTTGAGAAGTAAATTAGTAAAAAGCCAAAACTGCCTAAAAGACATTAGAATTTGTATAGACAACAACGAAGTTCAGCTTCTATGAGCTTGACATAAGTTCGTCCATATAGTTGAACACGGACATAATTCCTCTGTACGCTACGATCGTGCATGTATGATTTGCTTACGTTCATGTCTGTTGGCCATGAGGATGCGGGGCATGAGTTTTTCCTGGCAGTAGTCGCGGAAAGAGTCCCGGATCATGATCTCCTCCTCGGTCAGCTGGCCCTCCAGATTCAGTGCATCCCGCCAGTTGAAGGCCACCTTGGCTAAGGGTCAAAACATGTACACACACACACACACACACACATGTCACAGTGGTTATGTCACTGTGACATGTGACAACAGAACGTGTGAAGGAATCTGGAGAGATCAGGTTCAACGTATCAAAACTTCACTTACGTTCCTTCGTTGGCTTTTTATTGTCTTCAGCATCTAAAGGAAGAAGAATAAAAGTGTTGAGTCTTGTAGATTACACATCATCTTAACAACATATCTGTTTCACCTGCTGTGAGATTTTTTGTTTAGTTTTTTAACTTTTTGGACAGAAGCGAAAAGTGTTTCCTACATCAAGCGAGATATTTCCCTCAAGACTGTCACTCCAAACTTTATCCAATCATTTATTTCTATATATTTAAAGAATTTAAAATTGTACCTTTGGCAGCGGTAGCAGCTGTGCCCTGGGCTCTCGACACTGTGACAGCAGCACATTTCTGGCTGTTGGAGAGCAGGCGGGTGACGGCACCTCTGAGAGCCATACTGTATGTTTACTGATCATAGAGGAAAAGCAAATTAAACACATATACATTTTATATTATTCAATATCCATAAACAGAGTGAAAGCACATTTCATAGTTAATGGCACATTGTGATGCAACATTGTTGTAGGTTAAGTTGCCAGACCAGTGAAAGTCAGGCAAATCTGTCAAAACATAATACACATTACAATTTCCTTAATTATCTATGTAAACTTTTTTTGTTTGAGCATTCATTACCATTATTGCATTATTATCACTCCATGCAGTACCAAATATAGTGGTTTGGGTATTGATTATTTACAAGTTTTCTCAAGAAGAGAAATCAAAATGTTGTCTGTTTATAATGTTAGACATCCTCAGAACCAACTAGCATGCTGTCCCTTGGTGAGCAACGTTCAAATACCCTGAATCCACTTGCAACTTCCACGAAACAATGTTAAACATTTAGTGACTTTTTATTTTCAGTAAATCTTAGACTAAACATGCAATGGTACAGTACCTTTTTCCTGCCGGCTGGTGGGTTAATCTGATGATGCAATAACTTTTCAGCGGTAGAGGTGAGCTATAAAAGTCGCTTAAGTAATATTTCGCCGGTTGTAACGTCACAGGGATATGTAACGGCAAACATGGGAGCTCTCTTCCTCCATGACAGGTGAGGCAAAAGCCACTGGAGGCAATGCACGACCTATACGTTGTGCAACGCATGGAAGTTATGCAACCAATGTTGGACTGCCTATAGGAGTGGAAACGTAATCCTGTACCGTGTAGTGTTTTAATTAGGTGCGTGAATTAAATCTGCAACGCGTTTCCACACTTAAAATGGCGCATACGGATCACTGTTCGGCCGGAATGTGTTCAGGGCGTGGGCCCACTCGCTCCCAGCTCATTGGCTGGTAAAATAAGGAGCCATGCACAGATGTGTTCAGGGCCTGTCAAACATTTCTATGTTGCTCTGCAGCTGACAGTGGAGCCAGCGGACAACAGGCAAATTCAATATTTCAACAATAATCATATATATGATATGAATGTTGGTATCTAGCTTTGTATATTGTATATTCAATAGACTATTGTGAGAGAATTGTTATGTAGGTAGTAGGCCTATATTTAAGCAAGGGAATAACTCTGAAATTTAGTCTAAAAATGCCCACCGAAAGCTACTAAAAAGTAAATATTTTGAAGTTGTTTAATATGACCATCCCCAGTTTTAAAGAGAAAATATAAATATAACCTCTTGATAACTCATAATAACCAAAAAATGTAAACTTGGGGATCATTAAAGTATGTCTTCTTCTTCTTTTATTTTTTTTCTAGATAAAATATAACCCAGTTAAAATCAAGAATTAACATTAAATCAGTTGATATAACCAAGACATTTTCTTAACATGAGGCTTTGTCAGATGCATTTCTTTATTTGTTGTTTGTTATTTAAGATGGTTAAATGATCTCATGAGGATTTTCTTAAGAAACCTGATAATATTTCTTATTTATTGCTTTACCGGCACACCTACACCTGACACTTTAGTGGTCAGAGAGGTGGGGCAGAGCAGTCACTTGACACAGTTCACCTTCCAGCCAGACGAGTTATATAAAAACATGAGATAGTCTCTCCTAAATGTTTGTCCTTCAGAGGATTTTTTGAGGAATGTTATGGAGTTTGTTTTGTTTTTGTACGTCACAGATTTGCTGTAGTGTCTATATGAGCTGAGTGGAGCAGCACAGAAAGTAGTAGGTCAGTCATGGTCTATCATGTTCACTTCTCATTTAAATGTAGATGGTAAGAGAATGCTATTTATTAGGCCTACTCTCATGTCATGAGTTATATAGTAAAATGAATAGTTTTTCCTTAGTAGTGGAGACTCTGCTTTAGTGGTGGAAGACATATCCTTAAGTAAAGGTAACAATACTACATTATAAAAACGTCATTAAGCATTTAAAATGTTATTTAGGTGTGTATACAGTGTAATCCGCTAAATGTAGGGTACTGGAAGTATCAAAAGAAAAGTAACTTGTGGTCAGCATTTTTAAGCTGTATTTGGTAAATGTTTAGCCAATTTTGATTACTTTATATACTGCTTTATATACCGGTAGATAAATCATCAATCATATTTTATACGCTGATCATAGGCTATACTTTGTGAATGGAAAAAAACCTCAATCGGCACAGTACAGTGGAATAGAGCTCTTTATACTGAAATAGGCTATGAAGTGGCATGAAAGTACATTACAAGAAGCTCTCAATTGTAGTTGAGTAAGTGTACTCTATTTTTCACCCATGTTGTGCTCTTTTTATTGGGGGTACTTTCTTTCCCACACACACAAACATAAGGTTAAAATAAGAATAATAATTTAAAAAAAGCACTCTGATTTACTCTTAATTATGAAAAGGAAACTGGTCGTCTTCAACGTCTTTCTAAATGCATTATGCGCATTAGAAACACATTAGTCCAGGGCTAATACACATTCTGTCTACACACATTCCATTGAAGTAGCGGCAAGAAAATGGTTTTGTCCCGCTCAGGCGCACTTTGATTGGCTGTGGCAGCTGTCAGTCACCAGGCTCTGCTCTCCGATTGGCTGCTTTCCCTCTCCCGCTAGCCAGGAATGCGCCGTGCCTCCCTCCCTCCCTCCCTCTCTCTCTCTCTCTCTCTCTCTCTCTCTCTCTCTCTCTCTCTCTCTCTAGCTGTGGTCGCTCACTGTTATTGATGTTTTTTTCCCTCGACATTTCCATGGTAACTGTCCTGTCTAACGTCTGATCAGCAGCGAGGAGCCGAGCAGTGTGTGAGAATGGAGCTGGAGGAAAAAAAACCGGACCCTAAATACGGTAAGAACAGGTTTATGTCACTGCTTTCTTCACGATCTTTTATTTTTCTCTAAACGGGCGAAGAAATGGAAACAGTGACTGCAAGGGATGGATGGGTGTGGACCTCATAGGTCTTATGCAGATCTGGAGTCATCCTCATCCTCCACAGCCGGGTTCTTTAACAGAACATCGGCATTAAATTAGTTTTCATTTTTCATTAGTATTTCATAATGCACAGTGAATGAAAGCAACACGATGTAGGGTAAATGTGTGGTTGTATTTGACTGGTTTGCCCTATTTTACCAGCCTGTAGCTTCCAATGAAACCAAAACTACACACCTAGTTGTTTATTGTTGATATATGTCTTAATGTACTGATAAAATAGGCATATAAAGAAAAGTAGGTTGCCATGCATTCAAACAAGGCTTGCCTTGATGGGCTTGTATTAAATTAGCTTCATACTGTTGTTCTGTACTGCAGAAACACACACAAACAGGCCATATTTATTGTGTTTTCCTCTGGGCTCAAAAACCATTTGGTGTTTTGTAGATTGGCATATGGTCATTTCATCCACAGATGCACACACAGATTCTCACACAAAGGTACAAACGCATTTTTTTGATTTTGTTCGCACTGTTTTTTTAACAAGCACATATTATGGAAAATTCTCATATAGCCTACCAGCCAAAGGCATGACTCATTGCCTACTATTATGTGTGTCACACTGTCTCACACGTGCATTTTCTCAACTTAGCAGCCCACCGCAGCCTGGCGTGGTCTTCTTGTGTCTGGGCTTGGTTGTTATTCGAATGGACTGTTGAGTCAGGAAGTTTTCCTAACCAGTGTTATTCTTGCTTGAATACCCCTTGTCAGTGTTGTTATATGAGACGACAGCCAATAGCTCAAAAGCAAACCGCAGCCTTCACACTGTAATTTAATTAGGAAGACAACACTAATGCTGTCTCATTGTTAAGTTATAAATAATTCAAGAGTTAATAGAAGTAACAATTCCTTCTTTGACAATGTAAGAAGCTCCCAACAGCCCACGCCCAAAAAGTGCACATCCTCTCCAGTCAATCCATGGAGCTCCCACTGTGGAGCATTTCCTTGTTGCTTTCCTTTGTACCATGTCAACAGCTCTTTTCCTTACCTCTCCTCCCCCAATGAAGGCTAAAAGGTCAAAAAACACAGACCTTTTAAAACGGTTATAAAGCTTTACAATGCAGACACACAAAACACATTCCAGCTCACCGGTATTCCTTAACAGCAGTTTTTTATCAGCAGAGTTTGACCTGTGAGCGGTCCCTGTTTGCCTGCTACTGTTACCACGTTCCCACTGTCTGTTACGGTAAGCAGGCAGGCTGCAGCCTGCACGGCCTGGACTGTGTTCAGCCTTGCCTGCTCTTCCCACTCAGCAGACACAGTCAAGAGGCTTCCAGTCAATATTAAGCTGGCAAACACTCGGATGCATTACCACACACACACTGAATGCACACGTACACATGCGCATGTGTGCACACGCAGAGACACACTGCTGCTAAATGTTTCACAATGATCGCTTGTCATTGGACTGTTGGTCGGTTTTTGGAAAATCAGACAAACTGTTGCTGTTTGATCCGAGCAGTTTCTGTAAAGAGAGAGAGACAGTGATCAGAGCCAGTGGTTGTCAGCTTTTAAGTATTTAGGTCTACAAAAAGAAACTTTAATGTGTTTCCTCAAAGACGTCATTGGTAGCTGTCAAAATTTGGGATTTTTTTGAAGCAGTAGCAGCAGATAGACACAGCAGTAGAATGGTAGTACATACAGTAGTTTCACCATCTTTATCTACAGGCTCTAAATATAAAAGATAAAAATGTCATGAATAAAAGCGAAGGAGATCAAATACTCACAATGTCTCTGTGCATGTACAGTCCACGTGCGCACACACATATACACCACTCACACACACAACCACAGTGGCCACTAACCCATTAAGGTAGCCAGGAAAGGGTTCATTTGATAACCCCTCTGGGCCCATTAGTAAATCACGTCAGTCATGACATCATCACATCCCTTTAACACACACACACACACACACACGCGCGCACACACACGCATACATCATATCAACTGAAGCAGAGTAAAACAAAATTCTATTCAATTTTTTAAAATATTTCATGATTGTACTAAACATTGTTAAGATCAGTACGGTTTGGTTAAGATTTGGCATAAGATTTTGACGTCTGGAACTCCATATGGACCTGAATGCAGACAGACCGTCTGGCAGGCCCTGTGGGTTTCCACCATCAGGGCCCCTGGAGTATGTAATGAACTACTTGAGGAACCCAGCCTACCCAAATGCGAGAGAAAAACATCTGCAACATGTACACCTTTTTAAAAAAATCTCTTCTTAAGATTGCTATATCAGACGGACATCACTTACTACTAACATTTTGCCAATTACCTAAACAAACAAGACTATTGAAAAGACACTTGGCAGCATTTACACATCAAATGTGCTGGAATGCTTTTCAGCACAATCACAGATTGTTTTTTTTGTCACAAAGCAGGCAAAGAGCCGCCTGTTCCTCTCTAATGGAGCTGTGTCTCTCACATTAGCAGATGGTCCAGCAAATGAAAGGCTGATGGAAAAATCACTTTCAATGTTTATCCTCTTCAGTAAAGAGAAACATACACATTAAGTGATGGCAGGGAAGGGGAGTAAGAACAAACAGCAACTGCAAACCCTTTAAACTTGTAGATACTATGCATACAATCAGTAATAATCCTGTTTCTAACTGCAGCCAGGAGACTAAACACCTCAGTAATCCATGTTTGGCCAGGATCATTTTGGTTAACAATAATATCTCAATAATTGAAATCTAAAACTGAAGTACAATTTTCCATGATTTAAAAAACAAATTCATATCACAAATCCTCACTTTAAAAAAAAAAAAGAAGAAAAAAATAATTGAAAACAAAAAAACTAAATAGGCTACAGTACAGCTTTTAAACAAAAAACTACAGTTTAGAGCCCAGTGCTGATATCATGTATCATTTTAGCTTATCAAAATACACGTAGGCCAATAAGTAACAAGAAATTGCAGTATAGAAACACCAAAGATACATTTGAGATTTGAGAACAGTGTCCATTACATAGTTTGCACATCTGAGACGACTGATGAGGTTAGTGTTCAAATGCAAAATGCCCTGCTCGCTCTGTACATGTTTTGATCATCATTCTTTAATTAAACCAAATTGTCAGGATCCATATCAAAATATTTTATTGTGTTATGTCTGCATGCTAAAACATGAATATATTTCAGATTTTTAAAAATATATTGTTTGACATTTTGAATTCACATTCTTGCCAAAAGTTAGATGACAAGATTGATCCCACTCTTAGACATGAGTAGGTTAGATCTTCTCATCTGACTCTGCTGTTACTGTTACTATTAGTATTATTACTTTAACTGTCTAAATGTTGTTGTATGAGGCCAGTTGTGAGCATTGTATTTCATGTTGTGGCATGCAGTCAGTCTGCCACATGGCAGTGGAAGTGGACAAATCAAACCACCAGAGAGCACGTAGGACGGACTTATCTCAGATGTACCGCCTCCCTGTGTCAAACACGCACAATGCATCATAACCAAATCATTCATTTCAAGAAATCTTTGTCCATTGTTTAGGAAATTAGTTATGTAACTCTGTAGCTCAGTCTGTAGGGACTTGGCTCTGGGACCCGGAGGGTGGCTGGATCAAGTCCAGCTCGGACCGTGTCACAGAGCGGGGACTAGACCTTGAGCAAGGAATTGAACCCCTCCAACTACTTGGAGTGCCGTCTTTGTGGCATTCGCATCTCTCCAATGCATTAATTAAGTGAAGAGAACATTTTAATTAAGTTTGAAGTACTTCTTCTCAAAGTTTGAATATGAAAGAGCTTAGAGCGTTATGTGGCCACAGTGCTGCAACAAGCTGAATAACATAGCTTTAAGTAAACAGGAAGCTGAGAAAACAGAAAACCGTGAGAGTGATATTTTTCGGGCATGTGTGACAGCTGCGGTAAGAGTGCAGCTGCAGCAGTTGCAGTAGGAAACTGTAAAACAGATGCAACAATCATGCTGATTCAATGAATTGACTTGAAGCCTAAAACAACTGTTATGGCGCCAGAGTGAAATACTGTTTCGACTTCAGATCCTGTCCCTGTAGTCAGATGTGTAAAACACATGCATTTTAGGCTTTAGTCAGTTTTGGCAACAGCAGGTTCACAGGCGCCACAAGACTTTGTTGCTTCTCTTTCTCTCAATTCCCCCATCGATGCTGTTTTTGCTGTGATTCCCCCGACGATCCCTGAGCCAAGAGAGGGACCACAGAGAGAGAGGGAAGAGTAGGTGAAGGCAGTGCTCTGAATAGACTGAAAGAAGGAAGTGAGAGTTAAAGGTTGGAGGACCTCATAGAGGAAGGAGACATAAAGAAACAACTGCCATACACAGCAGCACACTGAGAGAAATCTATAAAACCACCCATGACAGAAACGGAGACAGAAATAACGACGGAATGACAAAATACGAAAGACAAGGTACTGTGTAGATTTAGGATGATGAAGGTTCTTTAGTTGCTGAATGTGTTACTGATATTATTCAAGCTTGTCAGATAGATTACTGTATTAATGGCTCATTAATAGCTCACTAATTAAAATGGTTAATGGACTGCTTTAAGTCACATATTACCCAAAAGACAAAGTCCGGTGACGCCTTTGTGGTATAGTGCCAGTTGCGTCTCTGTAAGGTTACTGTAGCTGGGTACAGTAATGTGACAGGATGTAGCTCAGAGTCTGGTTATCTTACAAGATGTCGATGTTTACTGAATATCTTCACCGAGCAAGTTTTTATGTAAAATGAGGAAAAAAAGAAAAAAAAAAGCGATGAGCACATGGTTGTTCTTTGGAAATCACTCGAAGCGTTAGCTCATGATGACCTCACCGTAGTCAGAGTGGGCTTGGCTGATATTTCTTTTCTTGCCGCGTCTGAGGTGTTTCAGTGGCGGATGGTGATGTCCACTGGGAGCTCACCGTCGCCGGGGAGCCATTTTGTGGGTTGCTGGGCATGGCATTCAGGCAGAAGAATCCTTTTGTTCTGGAGAATGTCCTGTCTTTGTCAATACATGGACTTACACTTATATATTGTACTCTTGTGCATCTGCCGTACGCAGAGTGCTCTTTGAGTGCACACATACATTGAATGTATTAATATACCCAACTGTAGATAATAAAGTATTATTAATTTGGTGTAATTGGAAATAATGCTGTTCATCTGTACTAAATCAAAAAATAATTTGTTAGTGTGTGTAATCTATGTCAGTGAACAATGCGCTGACACTGACTAATAGCTCAATTTCAAAATGTTAGTGGTACAGCCCTATAATCACCATGACAAAAGTTATAAAGGAAAAGCTATTGAACAATGTTACTTTTGAGATAGAGAGGGGGAAGTGTTTCCGACTTTGACCTCGGAAAATCCGACTTTCGAGTACAAATGGAACGCACTATAAGTCTAATCAGATTGAAGTTCAAAATTATAGAAGGAGACATTAACACACCTGTTGTCCCTTTCTTTCCCCAGGGGAGTCCAGGAAGTTTGACCCAAACTTCAAAGGGCCGATTCACAACAGGTGAGACATCTGTTACAATCACTGATCATAATTCTTTTCTTTTAGGATTACAAAACACAAATAATAATACTCTCCTCTCCTCTCTTCTCCTCCTGTTCCCTATCCTTCTGTTTCCTCTACTGTTTCCTCCCCTCTCCTGTTTTCTCTCCTCTCTCCTATCCTCAGGGGCTGCACAGATGTCCTCTGCTGTATTCTCTTCATCGTGGCCTTGTTCGGGTACTTTGCTGTCGGCATCGTCGGTAAGATGATCCTATCCTACATTACAGTTTTTCTGAATTGCTAAAACACTTATCCCATTCTCTGAACCAAATGCTCAGTGGCCTAAACCCATTTGTCGAATCAATCACTCTTCTTGCAAATCTCTAAACACATTCTCACTCGCTAAAACACATTTCACACTGGGATGCACTTGTGTTGCAAAATGGTTAACACGGGCAGCAAAAGTTAAACAGCACTGTCTGGTTAACACAAGTTTTTAGCTGTGACTGACTGTCCTTCCTTACCTGGCTGAAGTTGCTGCATTTTGGCTTCATGCACAACTCATAGGCAAATGTCTTAACGGCGGCGATGTTATGTATTGTTTAGGGCCCTTACCCCCACGAGACAAATTGGCATTGCAAATTGAACATGCAGCTCTACTTGAATCGCCTTCTTTTGACTGAAAGTACTGCCAAACAACACTTTTTGTGCTCATAAGTTCCATTTTCACTTTCTCTCAGCCTATTGCATTGAACGCTCCACCTAACGCGCCGTCATTACGTCGACCAGTGTAGCGCACGTAGTGCAAGCATGGATGTATTAGTGCAAGCGTAACTCTACAAAGAGTATAGAAGTAACAAGAGCGTTCAGTCCAAGATGGCGGAGCTGCAGCTCGGTCATGGGTGCGTTTGTTGCAATGGAACGTTCTATTGAGTTTCTTGTTACTTCTATACTCTTTGACAAGAGCAGAAACTCAACACAACGCTTCTTGTTACTTCTCTTTGGTAGCGTTCGGTTCGGTGTAAAAAAATTCTAAAGTTCGACAGTACCCGAACTCCGTTAGAAAGCCCAAAGTTTGGCCGAACCCGAACTCTGGGTTCGGTGCATCCCTAGTTTACACACGATTCCAAACTGTATACACATGTTTCTACTGAGGTGATCAAACTAATAGTACAGAATATAAGCCAGTTCAGAAAAGTGATGGACTGCCCATTTGGAATTTGGGCAAATGCCAGAAGAGCCGCACCCCTATGCACCCATATGGGCCACTACTGATAATATGTGTTTGGTTAATTTTGATTAAAAAAAAAAAGTTATTTCATGCATGCAGCCACAGATATTCAAGATTGTACTGCGGTGAGGTCAGTGGAAAGATTCACTCGGAAGGCAGAGTTACTTCAGTTTTTTTTCCAATTGCTAACATGCATAGCACAGTTATTTAAACTGACACACAGAGAGCAAAACCTCTTCTCAAGTCTCCAAAAGTCTAAACACATGTTCTGCTTTACACACATGTTGCAATTCAAAATGGCACTGAACATGGTTCTCTGTATAAGACACAACTATCTGACATAAAGTCACATGTTTGCCATTTCAAAACACTGCCATTCAAAATGACACTACATGAGCTAATTGGCCAACATATGTGCCACCTGGCCAAACACTTGAATGGTTAATTGTTACCACTTCAATCAGGTAGTAAGTACTATGATGCCTCTTTTTTTCTATATATTTTTCTGCACATTGTTTCTGCAATTTTCTTTTTCCGTTTACTGTTTTTTGTGATCATATTTTTGTTCAGTCCAATGTAAATATATCCGCTGTGCATATGTTGCATTGACTTGTTTGGTGAAAAATAAAAAATAAATGTTTCAACAGCATGTGTGTGTATCTTTATACACATGCATTTCTGTGCATGTGAACAATCTGAAGAATTTTCTACAATTTGAACTATTTTAGTATTATGGAAAGCATACTAAAGATGAGAGTGCTTTTCATTATATCCAAGTGTGTAGTTGGTTAGACAAAAATCTGGTAATATGAATGAAGTGTGTGCCATTTGGTGCAAAAGTTTGATAATGCTATATGTAGTTTTGGTTGCAGTGCTTCATTTTGCAGGATAAATGAGGTATTTTGCAGTTTGGGTGTGTGGTTTTGTGAATTGTGTTAAGTATTTTGATAAAACCAACCTAGTTTGCAAAATTGTGTTTTAGCAGTTGGAAAAAACTGTAATTTCCAAACTAGGTTATTGACAAAAATAGTGCCGGTGTGTTGCAAATACCATGGCCGTTTTTTGACCCCAGTCCGTCACTGGTTCAGAGTGCACAGGAGGCACAGGAGCATTGAATGTTGATGTCTGTCATCTGCTTTTCCTTTCGTTTTCTTTGTTCTTGGGCCTTTTTCAGTTGGGACTACTGTATTGTTCTACAAATGCCTACAGTAATATACAGACATTCAATATTGTATTACTTGAACTACTTGCAGTGTACAAGATATTCACTGTACAAGTTGTGATATGCTTTTTGTTTTCATTGCAAAATGTGTTTACTGTATGAAATAAAAAAAAAAAAGAGAATTCTGTAACTAGAAGCCCTAAACACTGTTCTTGAATTTTTTAGGTAATGTCTAATGAATTCTCTGTAGTGTTTAGTTATTGACCGGCTCTGTGTATGATCTGAAAGCATTGTTTGATTTTTCTTCTGATTTGAGTCAGGTGTTTAGTGAAAATAGTTTGAGCATTTGGTTTTGTGTTTACAGTTCTGAGAAAATGGGTGAGGGTTTAAAAAAAATGTGTCTTAGCAATTGTGAAAAACTGTACTACAATATGTACTGTTTAATTGCTTGGACACTTGAGCACTATTGTGTATGTTATTTAAGACCATCACAATTAATTAATGTTGCACAGGTCTCCTATAGTATCTACCTTGCTTTCATCAGTGTGGTGTATAAGTCTGTTCTGAGATTCCTTATAAACAGTGAGCCTCAGTCCACCATACATATTTGAGACGTAATGCTTTGTCTATCTGCTTCCCAAGAATGCAACCGTCTATCCGTACATACTGCAGTTTTACTCACCAAATATTGCCAGCAAAGCGATAATTCGTACACCTGAAATTGCAAGATTTGCTCAAAAACATTCAATTTATTTGAGTCAGTATTAATAGGAAGATCTGGTGATGCGCAAGAGCAGTATGTGCGACTTTCCATTTTTTATATTTATTGTCAATCGATCTAGTGTCCTCTTTTGTTCTGAATGATTTTAATTCTTCTCCGTGCAGCCTGGTCTCAGGGTGACCCCAGGAAAGTGATCTATCCCACCGACAGTAGGGGGCAGTTCTGCGGACAAGCTGGAACACCTCTGGAGTGAGTAACCTGACAATAGGAATATAATGTTACAGTATACAGTATAAGTGACCTTGGAAACCTCTCACATGCAGACTATCAGACTATCGTGTATTGTTTATGTAATAATAGGTATTACTGTAATCTGTTACCCATAATTTAGGACTTAAAGACATTTATTTATGCTACAGGCCAAATAATAGTTTTGTTATACTGTTCTCACTGAACAGAAAGAAGCCTCTTCTGTTCTACTTTAACATCCTGAAATGTGCCAGCCCTCTGGTGCTGCTGGACTTCCAGTGTCCCACCACACAGGTCAGAAACCATATCTTATCTTTTATGTGCATTGCAACATTTTTCTCCTCTCTAACAGTCACTGATTTTCATGATTGATTGTTGTTTTTTGTGTCTAGTTATGTGTGGAAAAGTGTCCTGACAGGCATCTGACGTTGATGAAAGCCAAGTTAGGCAGCAATGAAGACCGTGGATACTACCAACAATACTGTAAGGATGGCGTGAACCTTTCCAAATTGGTAAGCATTCAAATCATTTTAATTATTTACATTTTATACATGCTTAAAGTGATACTGTGAAATGCATTCATGTAGTATATTGAACGGTGTTTTTACATGATTCAGAGTCCTCCTGAGATCCTGAAGGATGGTCTGTGTCCTGCCATTCTGATGCCCAGTAAAGCCTGTAAGTGAGAAGAAGCTTGTTCTAAACTTACTTCACCTTCGCCCACAACCCCAGCTGTGTCTGTAAATCTGTTGTTTCTGTATGAAACTGAAACGCATAGGACCATACACATAAATAAATCATCTCCTTCCTCCATAGTCACGCGTCGCTGCCTTCCTGCCTTGGGAACATTGAAAGGTGGGGTAGTGGTGGTGGGCAATGAGACCACTTTCAATGATGGAGAGGGCTCCAGTATCAATGCCACAGATGTGCTGGAGGCATCCAAGTGAGTACTTTTCACTGTATGGAAACACACATTTTGACATTTTCAAAAGATTAATTGAATACTCAGAACAAGTATTTATAGATTCATCAGTAAAAAATGAAAATAATCCCTACTTTTAAGCCCAAGAGTAAATGCTGTTAGGTGGGTATATGAACCAGTTCAGGCTCGATACTCTCGACACACATGTTGCTGTGCTGTGTCAGCTGACAGCTAGCACATCACATCCACGTCACATCTAACTGCAGTGATTTGATGGGCTACTTAATGGTCTTTATGCGCTTATTTACTCCATACGCTGATGTGTGTTTGCTATAGTTTTTGCTGCTATCTGTATGCACCCTGGAGGGTATTTATGTCAGAGTTTTTTATTAGCATTATTCCCACTAGGGCTGGTTGCAATGTTCCAGATGATGAGTATGGAGAGAGTACAACCACATCGCCAAGTCAAATTGATTGTCATAGTTGTCATCTTAATTTGCAATCTGACACAACTAGACTAATACATTTATAACATAATAATAACTTGTTTCTTTGAGGAGAATCACTTCAGAATGAACATTTCAAATTAAAAGTCAAAATTTTGCAGTTGTCATATTTCTTTTACCAGGTGACTAGTTTTGTAGAGCAACATTAAACAGTATTTCTTTCTGACAAACGTATATGTTAATTATTGCAGCTGGTAAAAATGTTTTTTCAGTCCTCGATTATGAAGCCCTTAAATGTACACTACCGGTCAAAAGTTTGCGGTCACTTAGAAATTTCCATTCCACTCCATTACAGACAGAATACCAGCTGAGATCAGTTGCATTGCTTTTTTAATCAGGGCAGCAGTTTTCAGATTACATTATGTGCTTACACAATTGCAAAAGGGTTAAAAAAAAAAAAAAAAGGGTTCAAAAGGGTTCTTCTTGTTACTCTTTGACAAGAGCAGAAACTCAACACAACGCTTCTTGTTACTTCTCTTTGGTAGCGTTCGGTTCGGTGTAAAAAAATTCTAAAGTTCGACAGTACCCGAACTCCGTTAAAAAGCCCAAAGTTTGGCCGAACCCGAACTCTGGGTTTGGTGCATCCCTAGTTTACACACGATTCCAAACTGTATACACATGTTTCTACTGAGGTGATCAAACTAATAGTACAGAATATAAGCCAGTTCAGAAAAGTGATGGACTGCCCATTTGGAATTTGGGCAAATGCCAGAAGGGCCGCACCCCTATGCACCCATATGGGCCACTACTGATAATATGTATTTGGTTAATTTTGATTAAAAGATATTCACAGATATTCAAGATTGTACTGCGGTGAGGTCAGTGGAAAGATTCACTCGGAAGGCAGAGTTACTTCAGTTTTTTTTCCAATTGCTAACATGCATAGCACAGTTATTTAAACTGACACACAGAGAGCAAAACCTCTTCTCAAGTCTCCAAAAGTCTAAACACATGTTCTGCTTTACACACATGTTGCAATTCAAAATGGCACTGAACATGGTTCTCTGTATAAGACACAACTATCTGACATAAAGTCACATGTTTGCCATTTCAAAACACTGCCATTCAAAATGACACTACATGAGCTAATTGGCCAACATATGTGCCACCTGGCCAAACACCTGAATGGTTAATTGTTACCACTTCAATCAGGTAGTAAGTACTATGATGCCTCTTTTTTTTCGATATATTTTTCTGCACATTGTTTCTGCAATTTTCTTTTTCCGTTTACTGTTTTTTGTGATCATATTTTTGTTCAGTCCAATGTAAATATATCCGCTGTGCATATGTTGCATTGACTTGTTTGGTGAAAAATAAAAAATTTGTTTTTAATTCATTTCCTCTTTTCTTTTTCTTTTTTTTTTTTACAGGAAATCAAATGTGGTTGTTGAAGCTCGCCAGGTGGCCATGAGAATCTTTGAGGACTACACTCAGTCTTGGCACTGGATATTGCTGTAAGTCTATCAACTTCCCAGTGTTTACAGTAACACAGCAGTGTTGTGTAGAACATCAGGAGTAAAATCCAAGACAAAATGCTAGTAAAAAAAACACCAATCTTTTACTCATTTTTGGTTTACTCATGAACTGTTTTCTTTCCAGCCACTAAACCGATCCAGTCAGCTGAGCTAACACACACAGTTATCACGGCTCTTAAATGTTTTCACTTGGTAAATGAAAGCATCTGCATGTTCAAGACCGACTTTAGCTGATTGAGTATTTTGAAACCAGAAAATATGCATGATCGCAACTGTCAACGTCATTCGATGTGTCCCTCTACAGTGGTCTGGTGATCGCCATGCTCGTCAGCTTGCTTTTCATCGTCTTGCTGCGATTCCTTGCTGGCATCATGGTCTGGATCATGATTGTTCTGGTTATTCTAGTCATCGGATATGGTAAGTCTTTAGCCTCTGGAGATGATAAATGACCTGCTTTTGTCAAAATAAAAAGCTTCTAAATATTTGAACGATTTCTTTAGGGATTTTCCACTGTTACATGGAGTTTGCGAGTCTGAAGGGAGAGCCGGGCTCTGACGTCACCATCCGTGACCTGGGCCTGCAGACGGACTTCTCTGTCTACCTTCAGATCAAACAGACCTGGCTGGCTTTCAGTACGCACTAACAAACACACTTTCATTTTTAAATACTGTACGTCTCTGTATGAAGTGTTAATGAATCCTGTGAATCGAATGCCTTCTCTGTTTTGCAGTGATCATCTTGGCTATTGTGGAGGTCATCATCATCCTGCTCCTCATCTTCATCAGGAAGAGAATCATGATTGCCATCGCCCTCATCAAAGAGGCCAGCAGGTCAGTCTGAGTTGGGCGTGTCTGGCTTTGTGCAGCGTCTTCCCATTCTGTTTCTCTGCTGAGGTAGACAAGAGACCAGACCTGCAGTGCTCACATATTTTAGAGCTGCACTAGTCAATCATTTTATAATGAAAGGGGTTGCCCATAGTGAAAAACCGACAGAGAATTATCACCCAGCGTTTTTAGCTTCTTTCAGCTCGTTGTTTTGGTTTTACGGCCCACAACTCAAGTGTTTTTGTTCACTCTTTCAGCTCTCATCAACCTCGTTGCGAATGCAGCAGACAGCTTTCCGTTTTCAGCCCAAACCTTTGATAAACCCACTATAGTTTAGCTGTTAAGTACCAAAACGTGTTGTCGAACATGTAGCAGCTAAAGTAAAGAGGCAAAATTTGCCCTTAGTACTTTGCGGAGACCAAACAGAGCTAAAATGAGTGTTAATGTTTGACTCCATGTTTGCTGAATGTGTAAACAGGCAACTTTTTGCTAATACCTTCATCATAATAACATCATAAATGAGTAATATGTCAATGTTATATTTACTGCTTGCTGCCTCCAAACGGTGAAAAAAATCTGTAAGAGAGTGCTATCTGTATCTCTTTGTTTGGGACTCTTTCCTCCTTTTGGAGAGTATTACATCTAAACTTGTTCACATAACGTTTCCATTGTTTTCTTTTTCAGAGCTGTTGGACACGTGATGTCATCGCTGTTCTACCCACTGCTGACCTTTGCCCTCCTGGCGGTGGTGATCGCTTACTGGGCCATCACTGCTGTGTATCCTTTTTAATTTGTTCCAATGATGATCAAAACATAAATATGTCACTTTGTATGCCTTCACTTTACAGTTTTTATTTTTAACTTTTTCCAACTCTACACTGAACCATTTCTATATTTTATTCTATATTTTTGCATTGAAAAAGAGAGAAATAAAAGAAGAAAACATCTAGAATTTTTTTCTTCTATACAAAGGCATTAAATATGCTAAAGCGTTACCAAAAAAAGAAAAGAAAAATAAGAAAAAAATAGATAATAAATTACCCAAATGAGTGATCAATTTGAATGATCATCTAAATGAATCCATCAGTTAAACATTCAATCCATCACATTACATACATTACTTCTCAATGATGTAGCCTTTATTTCTTCTTTTTGTTACATATTTCCATGGACTTAATATAATGCAGCTGTGTCATGATTGTGACCTTTTCAGAAATATCCACCCTTTGTTGGCATAATCTCCTTGACCACTCTGACCAGTTTCTTGTCCACCTCCAATGAGCAGGTGTACAAAGTGTTCAACAACTCTGAGTGTGAGTACTCACGAGAGACCTGCGACCCCCAGGTACGCTTTTAATGTCACTCCTCATGAAATTACCTGACTGAAGATGTGAGTGGGGTTCAGCCAAAAAGCCAAATACATATTCTGCTAATATTTGACACCTTTAAGGAAGACACTCTTTGCCTGGACAGCATCACAAGTTACTGTATGAAAACTCACTGCAGTAATCTTGTGGTCTGCCTCTTCTCTTTTTCTCCAGACATTCAACACCTCTAACGCTTCAGCTCAGTGTCCTGATGCAGAGTGCCTGTTTGCCTTCTATGGTGGGGAGACCTATTATCACAAATACCTCATCCTGTTCCAGTTCTACAATGTCTTCCTCTTCTTCTGGTGCGCCAACTTTGTGACGGCTCTGGGCCAGGTCACTCTGTCGGGAGCCTTCGCCTCGTATTACTGGGCCTTCAAAAAACCGGATGATATTCCCTCCTACCCCATCTTCTCCTCACTGGGACGAGCCCTCCGGTAAGCCACATTTATATTTGTGTGTGCAGTATCTCACTGTGTGTTTGTGGATCAACATTTTTTTTAAAATAAATGACATTCAGTCAGGAACACTCTCGTCATTTATTGCAACAAATGGAAATACAGTTATGCTTGGCGCTGATGGCTCCGCTCTTAATAATGCTCCCTGGATCAGCAAAGCAGCATGCTAAGCTGAAACAAGCAGCGCAATTGAGAAACCCCCCTGTATACAAGAGTGGGCCCAAAGCTTTGGTGTAGCAGGGATCAGTGAGGAGGAGGGAGACATATTTAAATGGGCCGCCTTGTTGTGAGAATGGATGTGATTGGTTTGTGACTGATAGAAATGATAATTCAATTAGTGGGTGTATGACTTCCGTGTCCTGCATCAATTAACACAATGCTTAATTTATTTCAATTTCACCAATTTATTTACTTACTATCACCTGCCAACTACTGTATACAAATGACATGACCTTCCATTTTCCTTTATGCTCTGATGAAGGCCACTAGGCCGAAACATTAGCATGTTTGTTTGATATGGCCAGAATAAATGGGTGAAATAGAGATTAGTCTACTTTGTCCTGAAGATCTGTGTGTGTGCTACCTTTTTACCATTGGGGGTATTCAATGGTGTGTTTACTGTAAACAAGAACAGATGTACAATGTTGGCTCCTGTTTTCTCCTCCTGTCCAGATACCACACAGGCTCCCTGGCTTTTGGCTCTCTGATCCTGTCTATTGTCCAGGTCATCAGGGTCCTTCTGGAGTACCTGGATCAAAAGTTGAAAGGTCAGAAGATTTAATTCAGAACAAGATGAATGACTTATACAATGACTAATAAATTACTTGACAGTGTATCTTCATCATTATTATATATTTATTAGTGACTGTGTGTCATGTGCATTTAGGATATTGTTGTTAAACTAGTTAGTCTTGAATCCT
Source organism: Sander vitreus (assembly GCF_031162955.1). Taxonomy (NCBI): domain Eukaryota; kingdom Metazoa; phylum Chordata; class Actinopteri; order Perciformes; family Percidae; genus Sander; species Sander vitreus. Next base: position 28,474,990 of record NC_135856.1, on the reverse strand, counting down.
GGTTTTGGATAGATGCATGTATAATGCCAAAGGTCAGAATAAAGCAAGTTATCTAATACTGCAATCATAAATGAATTGAAACATTCTTGCTTTCAGGTGCTCAGAACAAGTTTGCTAAATTCATGCTAAGCTGCATGAAGTGCTGCTTCTGGTGTCTGGAGAAATGCATCAAGTTCCTTAACAGGAATGCTTACATCATGGTGAGTACAGATACAGCTGCATGAAAGATGTTGAGTCTGCTCAGGTTTTAAAAATGGTAAATTGTTGTTTTTTTCCTCCAGATTGCCATCTATGGAAAAAGTTTCTGCCCCTCAGCTCGAGATGCCTTTTTCCTTCTCATGAGGAACATTATTAGGTGGGATTTCATTACCTTAATACCCAGAATTTTTTTAATTCTATGAGCATTAGTCGCCAACATTTATTCAATGTTTAAGCTATTCTTAGTCCGGTTTAGTTTGATATACTCTCATATCTCCGCTGTGCCCATTCAACACAGGGTGGCTGTTTTAGATAAAGTGACTGACTTCCTGCTGTTTCTTGGGAAGCTCCTCATTGTTGGAATCGTTGGTAGGAGAGCTTTTATTTTTAGACCAAACATTGTTTTTTTCCAGAGAGATCTGTCTAATTCACTTTTTTTTCTGTACAGGCATCTTCTCTTTCTTCTTCTTCTCTGGAAGAATCAGAGCGATAGAGGATGCTGCTCCATCTCTGAACTACTACTGGGTGCCAATACTGGTGAGAGACATATGTATTTGTATGATTTGATGTGGGTTTTTGATGCCACAGCAGAGTTCTTGATGTATGTGATTTTCTTCACCTAGACGGTGGTAGTGGGATCTTACCTTATCGCCCATGGCTTCTTCAGCGTGTACACCATGTGTGTGGACACACTGTTCCTCTGCTTCTGTGAGTAACTTTGCATTCAGCCAGATCTCCTCTCTTCTTGCTGTTTTCAAGCACTCATACAACTGTCTGAAGCTGAAATGCTGGTTTCTTCTTCCTGCCATGTTTCTGACTCCTCTTCTCTTTGTCTCATTTCTCCCATTAATTTTCACTCATTCCCTTTATTTCATGTTTCCATTTCCCCCTAATTTCCCATTAACCCAAACAAAAACTCAAAACGTGCATCACCCACACACACAAAAGGTGAGGACTTGGAGAGAAATGACGGCTCACCTGAAAGGCCTTACTATATGTCCCCGGAGTTGCACGAGATCCTCTCCAAAACCAAGAGTCTGGAGGAAGACCGCGATGGTGTCGAGCAGGGCGATTCTGCGGATGCCGCGAAGCGAGCAAACGAGGTGACACTGGAGGAGGAGATCCCTCTCCAGCAGCACCAAGATGGAGAGATCCAACTGAAACAGCAGACGGTGCTCAAGCAGGAAAACGAGGAGGAGCAGCCTCTGCAGGCCACGGCGACGGATGCCGAAGAGCCAAAAGAGGAGAAAAACGAAGAACAAAAAGTCAGTCCGGATGAGGAGGCTGAAAAGAAAGAAGAAGCAGAGGTGAAAGAAGAGGCGGAACAGCAGGTGTTGAAACCGGAGGAAAAGACAGAGGAGGCGTCGCCTCCTGCTGTGGAGGCTGAGGAAGAGAAGACTGATGAGAAGAAAGAGGAAAAAGAGGAATCTTTGGAGGAAAATCCTCCCTCTGCACCACAGAAGTAGATGTTAACAGTAATGCAAGAGTGAAAAAATGAGGCTTGGTAAACCTCATAAAGAATGAAAGAACTGTATCTACAACTGTGTGACATGCGCCTGTTAAATGTACGGCAAGCTAAAATTTCAGATGGCCTTGCTTTTGTGAGTGATGTGGCGTCCAGCTGGAGAGGGTTGTGGTCCACACGTGAAGTTCAAAGCAGGTCAAAAGCCCAGTGCATCTCTGTAGCTTGACAAAAAAATGCTCTCTTGTGTTGGTTGTAGAACAGTGTTGGTTTTTATATTGTGAAGATCTGTAGAACATTGTGAGTGCTGAACCTGTGCCTGATTACTGTCACTAATATTTGTTGTCTGAACCCTGTTAATGAATGCACTACAGAACTACTAAGTACCGTGTTTACAGTCACAACACACACATCTCAATCAACGGTGAATGTCTTTCACTGTTTACAATAATACCAGCTGACGCCAAAATGTTACAGACACATTTGATATACTGTATGAATAGTTGATCTTTTTTTTTTTTTTTCCTATGGAACTTATATACAGTAGTAAACGTCTATTATGGATTTTTTTGGCTTCAGTCTTGTAGAGATCCAAGATGGTGTCCCGTGCATTGTATTGCCACCTACTTGCCTTGGTATTTCGGAATGGCGTAAGTGCTGTGATTGTGTCTCCGTGACGCAGCCATCGTGACCTCTCTGCGGACCCCCACCTTCCCTTCCCGTTGTTTACTGATCCACCTGCCTTGCTCTGTCCCTATCCTCTCTCTGTTTAAGTGCTGCATGGTGTTGACATGGCCTTCTGAATGCTCGCAACTAACATCTTAATTCTCTGGATGCTTTTGTACCCTTTTTTTCTTCTTTGTCACCGTGAACGATGTAAGCTGATTTCCCAATGAAATTGCTGATGACATTCCATATTTATTGGATGTAAATCTTGATTAAAGGTGATTGTATTTAATCGTAGTAGTTCTGTTGTGTGGGTAAACATGTGAGTTTGAAGGTGGTTTGGCGTATTGGAAGCAGGTGAGTTTTCATGTCCAACAAAGTCAGCCAGGACTTTGATTTTGTCTTAAAGGGGCACTCCAACAATTTGACATGTTAAAGTCAGTCTTGTCAAGGGAGTACCACTCAGCCTCTAAAACAGATAATGGTTTCTGTAGCTTTGGAGTAGGCTTTTCTTAAATGTATGGAAATGAAAGGACAGGAATTTGAAAGGTGTGGGCATTTGTTAACGAACATATTGAGATGCATTATGGGAAGTGTAGTATTCTGTTTTATTTTTGAGCCATGTTAGGGACTTAAATCAGGATATCTCTTCCTCTGCTCTATTGATTTAGAACAGTGGTTCCCAAGGTTTTTGGCTTGTGACCCCTTAAAATAAAACTGTCTACTTGTGGCCCCTAATCACAGGTTATGGAATTTGTATGGACATTCAGTTCAAACAAAGAATGCATTTTGCTTCTTGGAAGGAAGGATCTTTTGATACCTGAAGAGATATGGCCAGAATATTACAAAACAAAAAAAGGAAAAATCTGAAAAAAGTCAGAAAGAAACAATTCTTTGTAACAGAAATATGCATGTTTTTTTTTACTTCTTATTCCTTTAATCATCTCCTTGACCCCTCAAATTAGTCTTGGGACCTTGAAGGGCCCTGACCCCTAGGTTGGGAACCACTGCATTATTTTATTTTCTTTAGGTAAAGAGCAACTTAACACCACTTGAAATTCTAGTTTTTTGCTTACCCCTAGAGGTTCATCCTCTCACCTTGTTAAAGTGATGTACAGCTGTACTCCAGGACCCTTGGGGGGGTGGGACATCACTGTTGGTTGTGGTTACCGGGACAACAGAGCACACTTCTGACCACACCCAAGGGACTTGACATGTTCACCCAGAGATGGCAGCCAAACACTGCTTTACAGCCTGGTGTCTCTTTCGGGTCTCCCTACATTATTGAAGTGCAATATTAAATTGTTGTTGTACTCCTTTAATTCCTAATCAGATTAAAGGCAAAACAGACTATACATAGACAATGCATGAATGCAAGAACGGTTAAATGACTCTTGAGTGTTAGCATGCTGTTGGAAAAATGTTGTTCCTCACCTGCTTCTGTCCATGTCACAGTGGAGGATCTGGAGCGCAACGATGGATCAGCAGAGAGGCCGTATTTCATGTCGCAGAACCTGCTCAGCCTCCTAAACAAGTCCAATGAACAGGCCAAATCTTTAGATTAAGTCACATACATGTGTGCGTGTGCGTGTGTGTGTGTGTGTTGAAGTGGAAATCAGAATAAAAGGAGAAATTACAGTGCCATTTCCTGTGCTACATTATGTATGTATCGGTATGTTTGTGTCTTGCTGCCAAATGAGATTCATTTATGTTGTCTGTATGGTATTATTGATCCTTTGGTATTTTGTTACAAAGCCTCAAACTCCCTTAAGCTCATTTGCCCAAGCGTGATTGTATATTGGAAGGAATATGGAAGCTTGACTTACAAATGATAACTAGTTAATTTAAGCAACAGTTTGCTTTAAGTACTAATGTTTTTCTTTTTCATTGTAAATATTGGTCTTTTTGTCACTTTGTGTGTATTTTGTCATGCAGTTTTTTGTGGAATCTTTAAGGGTCCAGTTTCTTTCAAGTTCAATCTCCATTTTATGACAGATGTTGATATATAAATAAAGCTGTGCTTTTTCACTTTAACTTTCACTTTAAAACCATATTGCACTGTTGGAAATTAGCTCACCAAAGCAAAGTTGCTAAACTGCAGGCGATTAAAAGCTTAGTATGACACTCCAAGCTTTAAGAGATTACAAATGTGAAAAACCAAGTGCTTTAACTTGAATTTGCAGTCTTAATTTTTTTAACAGCTTGTGTTATTTTTTGTTCATACTTCAAACATAAAATATATCCATGATTAATGTGCAAATTTTGAGTTTGTAAAAGACAACCTTTAATTTTGTTGTAAACTAATAAAAGTCTTTGTTCCCATATCAGTGTTTAAAGGACAAACACACAGAAAGATCAGCTTCTTAGTTTTATCTGGATACAAAAACATGTAGATTATTCTTTTTTTTTATTAGTGTTGTCCATCTACGTTTGATGCTTGACAAATAGTTTGAATACAAAAGTAAGTCATTTTTTTAAGAATAGGCAACTTGAAATATAAGAGCATTACATATTTGTTATCTAATCATTAAAAGAATCATGTACAATTTACACACTTTGAATGATATACTGTACAGGCATATAAGAAATATAGTTTCAGGGATGAAATGTGTAAAGTAGTCATACAAAGTTCACAAATTATATAGGCTGTATGCGTCCTATATCTGTCCTTATGTAAGCCTTTATTTATTACTGTTTTACAGGAGCAGCTATAGGCTATTTAATGACATTTGTAAAATAAATAAACTATGTTAAGTGGTTGAATTAAATATTTAGTAACTAAGAAGGGCACATGTCCCTAAGTGACTAATGTATTGTATTTATCATTTATTTATTATTATTTATAATTTTAAATACCGTTTTTCATTAAGCTTATCACTATTTCTACAGTCACTGTAGATGCGACTAATGTCAAATCTGTATTTGTCATCATTGCAGTGGCTCGAGAGGGTTAATGTGAAACTTAATCAGAGCCTCACTTTAGTGTACGTGTACAGGTTGCTAGGCAACACTGGAGTCTACCAGAGGTGGTCTTCGTTCAGGTCAAGCTAACACCGATTGTGTGCAAATTGTCTTCGTCAACGCTAATTGTGTACAACAATAACGAAGCAGGAAAATGCCGTTTAGTGCCGACGCAATGAAACCTCCGCTGCATGACCAAATAACGGAGATGCAGCGTAAAATCCAACTTCTGGGTAAGTTTGTTTACCAAGTAGTTAGTCTGAGTGTCGCTTTCAGTTCATGCTAAAGGACGTGTGCTTTGCTAGCTGCCATATTTAGGTTACCATGTCTAGCCATTGTCAACCCCATAACTAAATCTATTAAAAACAGCAGCTAGCTGTGTTATTAATGAATAATAAGTCGGTATACCTTAATGTATTGTTAGTGTAACTATGAAATGTGTCCACCAGAGGGCGACAGAACTGCATACTATGAGAGTTCTCAGTCCACCATAAAGAAGAACAGAGATACCATCCGCCAGCTGAGGCAGGAGAACAAGAGGCTGTGCAGAAAACTGGCAGAAGTTAATTCTGTAAGTCCCATAAACAGAGGCAACGTTCCCAGCTTAGTTGCTTCTTCTCTGTCCTCACATATCTTAGTCAAAGAAAACAGGCATAACATCACACAAGTCACAACATCATAACAAACTGACTTTCTTCAATCTTGTTCCCTTTTGGTGTCTTGCCTCCCAGGGTGATGAAAATATCATCAAAGTGGCCTTTCATAACAGGGGGTTGGAGAAGGATGCCTACCGCAACATGTCAGGGAAGGTGAGAGGAAGGACCATAAATACTGTACGATTCACGGTTCATAGCAGCATTGTTGTTCATTCTAATTATTAATATATAAGATCATTTATATAAGGTTCATATTAGTGGACTACGGAATTATATCGTTGGACTATTTTCTCCATAGTTGTTCCCACTGTTAACCCCTCAGCTGTTGTTGATAGCTAAGAAACTGAGAAAGTTCTCAGTTTTGTGTCTCACTAAAGCAGTATTGTATAAAGTACTTGAAAGCAATACTTGAGTAAAAGTACAAGTATCTTACCAGAAAATGACTTTGGTAGAAGTTAAAGTCTCCTTTTAGAATAATACTTGAGTAAAATTCTTAAAGTATCTGATATTTACTGTACTTAAGTATCAAAAGCAATTTTCTGAAATCAAATGTACCTTAAGTATTAGAAGTAAAAGTAAAAGTAAAAAAAACTTTGATTATGAACTTTATGGCCAAAGGTGTGTAACGTTATCTTTATCACCACTGTCGTCGAGGTGGTCATCGTCTGTTATCATGGCGGCAGAGCCTGCAGCAGGTGCTTCCATGACACTGTCAGTTATTATACTTCCTCCTCTTCTTCTTTAGTTTTTCCCTATGTTTTTTTTATTTTTTTTTCTGCTTGGCAACAAACAGGCATCACGTCACCAACTGGAATGGAGCATGCATTATCTTGGCAACTACGAGCAATGATTCGCCAAACCTGCTTTGTAACAAATTTGTTGAGTTTTTTTTTTATTTGTAGTAATGAGTAACTAAGATGCTTAGGAGTGGAGTAAAAGTATACATTTTATTTAGGAAATGTAGTGGAGTAAAAGTAAAAGTTTCCGGAAATAAAAATAACGAAGGAAAGTACAGATACGTGAAAATTCTACTTAAGTGCAGTAGTGAAGTATTTGTACTTTGTTACATTACAACACTGCACTAAAGTGACATAAATACAAGTTTGACACTGCTTGCAAGTATACAACTCTCTGTTTCCCCTCACTGTCTCTCTTGTGCACTCGCACACACTCTCCCTGTCATTACTCTTTTCTCAGGCAGCCCTATCAACGCTCGACCAGAGGGTGCTGTCCAAGATGAAGCGTCTCAATGCCCTTAAACACACCACCCAGACCCACCAGCGCCGCCTCGAAGAGCTGAAGATGGAATATCAGAGAATGAAACCAGAGGGCAGCAGCGGAGCACCGTCTGCCGATGCTCGCGCTCGGAAAAAAGAGGAAGATGCCATGGTGGTTACTTCTCAAGCTCATGGAGAAATGTGCAAAACACGAAAATCTATTTTTCTTTTTTTTTTTGTTCTAATGTTCACTCTCATGAAGTACATGCCAGTATTGTACACTCTTTAAACAATGTGTGTGTGTTTGTGTGTCTTCAGAAGCTGCGAGCTCTGGAGAACAGCCTGGAGAAGACCCAGTTTAAGTGCAAGGAGGCTGAGAACATCATGACTAACTATCAGAAACTCAAAAGTCACCTGGAGGTTTGTCCAACATACACGTGGTTAGCGTCTGAATAATGTTTTGTACTCAACGTCACTTGCTTGACATGTTGCAGGGGTATTGTCGGCACCACCTCCCATAATGATTTGTGTCGTTCTGCTGAGCTGCCCATTGTAGATGTTATTTTGCAACTCATGTGTGTACAAATATGGTAACTGTGCATTATCATGCGGTCTATGTGCATCAGCAGACGCCCTTATGAGAGTAAAAGTACTTCATCAGTGTTTTGTACAGCCTGCTAATAATTTTCATCCAGGTATCATGTAAAGAAAAAAATGGATGCTGTGATGCCTGTGCTAAGATTCTTTGTTGTTCCTTTGATATCTGATTCTGTGTTCGTGATATGTAAACAGATATTCCCAGTGCTCGACAATGCACTTAAATCTCCTTACAGTTACATTTTTATATTTGGTTAATGGTTTTATCCAGTGCAACTGAAGTGCATTAATAGATCACAACCTACTGTAATGATCAGCCAGTAATATTTCATGAGGTGGTCCAGGTCACAGTGTTGCAACAGTCCTCTTGTGATCTTATGCTTTCGATGTTCTAAAACACTCGCTGCTCTTTACATCCATATTTCTTGTCCTTTCTCTTTCTACCCCTCACTTTGCCACTGTCACCACTTTAGGAGGAGAGTCTGACTTTCCATGGCCAGTTGGACAGTCTGGAGGCAGAAATCCTGAAGCACAGAGAGGAGCTTCACAACATGCAGGTCATGAACAACAACGCCCAGCTCTGTAAAGACGCTGCTAAGGTGACCTGCAACCTCCTCTGCTATGAGTTCGCAACACGCATGTTTCTAATAAAGGCGTCACTAGGATGATTCACTCATCATTACTATCACTATTAATAGAAGTTATATGAGTCACAAGTAAAGCAGCGGCAATGGCTTTTTCAGTGTTTGTTCACCTGTGTTTTTAATGTTGCTGCATATACCGGTATACAACTTGCAAACATAGATAGATTAGCCTACCTTATCACTATACTGTGCATTGTGCAAACAGCATTTTTGTTCCCCCAAAACAAAGTTACACTCTTTTTTCCCTTTCGTCTTTCTGCCAGGTTGAATTACAGCAGCAGGAGGAACTGCTCTACAAGGAGCGCAAGGAGAGAGAGCGTATTATAGCAAGCTACAGGAAAAAGGTTGACGAGCGCAAGGCCCAGGCTGAAAAAGTCGATAGAAGGGTGAGATACACATGATGGTATATACATGTACACTTCAGGAACGTTACTGTAGTTTTATTTTGATCACCTGCTTTCTCATTGACCACGTGCAAACGATTTAACATGACATCAAGAAACATGACCACAGAAGAGCCCACAACACTCCAGTTCAAAAGCACAAACATATAAATATACATAGTTTCATTCAAAACAGAGACAATCTGTAGAGTGAAATTATTAACGAATGTTTTGAGTTCTAATAACCTCCGCCACCTTTAGGCTCAGAGAACAACTATGCAGCCAGACGAGCTGAGCAGTGAGGCCCAGCGCAGCACCCCCAGGATGACAGGGGAAGAGGAGAAGGCCATCTCCTCCTTTGAGGAGGCCTTCCGACGCATCAAGGAGGCCACCGGAGTCACAGATATACAGGTATGGATGTGGAAAGGGAAGGATTGGCTGTACCAGCTGTGTATTCTCACACACACGCTGTACATTGTGTTTACATGTACTTTTTTTTTTTCTTCACGTGTGTAGGAGATAGTGGAGCGCTTTATCTCACAGAGGGAGACCCACCAACATCTGGAGAAGCTGAGGGAAGAGAACGAGAAGGTGCTGCAGCAGCTGAAGGAGCAGAAGGAGCTTCTGAACCAACAGTTCCAGGATATGAAATATTCTGGAGAGGCTAAACTGTCCAGGTGAGACACTCAGACAGTAGTAGAGGATCAAAGGCGTTCTGTATGCAGCTTTGTAAGGTTTATTCTCAAGCCTTTACGCTTTCTCTGTGTGTGTTTTGTCAGTGACCAACAGATGCTGGAGGAGTGTGAGCAGCAACTGCAGGCTCAACAGCAGAAGTGTGATGCAGGTAAAGAACGCCTGGAGTGGCTCATAAAAGCCCTCGGTACTGTCCGAGCCGGAGTGGAGCATCTCGCAGACAAACTTCAACACATCACACTGGTAAATACAACTTCAACCATCATGACTGTTGGTTTAACCTCCAGGGTTTAATCATCTGTCATATTCCTAATATGTGTTCATTTTCTTTCCCCCATCAACCCATATGTCTTTAGTTTGAATTCTTTTTCCCATCAAGATTGTTGGTGGCAATCAAGCGTATGTGTGTTCACCCTTCTTCCATTTCTCTCCAGAGTGAGGACACACTGGCTGATGTGTCTCCAGACTCAGATGAGTTTGTGGTGGAGCTGATGACCCAGTGTGAGCTGAAGTTGCAGTTACTGCACGAGGAGCTTCACGGAAAGGATTTGGCCGCTATAATGAAGGAGATGGAGGAAGAGGAGGTGAGTCGAATCTGATTGGTCAAGTCATGTCTATCGTCGACTGATTGTCCATCTCCATTTTTTAGGGGGGGGGGATTTGATCCTTACTCTCATTTTTTCCAGGAAAAAGACAAAAAGAGCTAAAACGGTCCCGACATCAAGAGTTGTCAGTTGTATTTTTTGCCCCCTGTGTTGAAGCGTTATGTATCTACAGAAAAATAATAACAAAAACAGCAACATTATTGGCCGAGCTACATGATGTAACTATCAAACTGGAAAACATCTCTACATTTGCAGCTTTTTAAGGAGCTGATCATTTCGTTCACTTGTTCGTCTCTACCAACTCGAAAAAAAACCTGGCCTGCAGCATCTAAAGGAACAATATCAAGTTTCCTTTTTGTAAATTTGTTTCCTAGCTCATATATACAGACTCAAGAAAAAAAAGAAGTATTTATTTATTATTTATAAGTCCTACTTGTGAGATTATTAATGTTTTTCCAGATCAATTTACTGTTGCCTTTTCCCTCATTCAATATATTGAGATAAAAGAAACGAGATTTAGCTCATCTTACCTCTTGGATAACTTTGTTCCTTCAACCTTTATAAATTAGCATGTCAGTGTCTCTTCTAGTTTTATGTCGTAACATCGTTCCCTCACAGAATTGATTATATGAGTAAAAGTGTTACAACCATCGTCCCAGTTCATGCGGTTTATTTCACTGAAATGAACTGAACTCTACTTTTTGTCAGTTTTCTCACTAATAGTTTTAAGTTATGATCTGATAAGCCAGTGATTAAATTATATTGTCTAGTTTTTCTTTCTGGTTTGTTAGTAAATATCTGATCAATTTGTGTACTGGAACGTTTTTCAATCTTCTTGTTGGACCTACTACTAATTACCCATAAGAATGAATTATTTGCTGAGATTGCACTTCCATTGCATTGCATTTTCAAGACTTCATCTGTGAGTTAATCAAAGGCAGTGGCCTCAGCAGAAGCAAGACTATAAACACCTAAAATTTGTTTATTCTAATGTATTACCAACCGGCATTGTCCTGCTGATGGAAGCATATTATCTTACAGACATGGTGCAGGTCACTGTGAAAGCCAACACCTGTGACAAATCTCGCCTTTATTTAATGGGTGAATCATGTTGCCACTAGAGATGCACAATCATGCTTTGTCCCAGAAACATGTGAAACCTTCCCTGCTTGTAGACAACCCCAACTATGTCTGCTATGTTCAGCATCTCAGAAATGCTTGTGCCTATTTGCGTAAATGCTTTGAGGTTGAGGAACCAGCTCTTAGGTGAATCATTGCTCCATTCATCAAAGCTCATCCAGAATCACAGTGGTTTTAAATATTAAAGGTTCTGTTTTGGGATAGGATATTGAAACCTGTTTTACATTCTTACAGATGTAGTCCTTGTAAACATATGCGGGAGGTTAGTGTACAGTTTTAATGACAGGTGTGTGGGAAATTCAAGAGATAATTAGATTAACCACAAAATACTGTACATACTGGCCTCATTAACAGAGACTCTCGGCTCTTATTGGCTGAGATACATGATGTGACTCAGGGCTCGACATTAACTTTTTGAGGCACTTGTCCTTTGGACAAGTACATTTACGTTTCACTTCTCCATGCACAAAAGTCACTTGTCCGGGAAAGATTTATCATTTTATAATTTTTTTTTTTTTTAGTTTTGCTAATGCAGAATTCAAACAAACCGTTGAAAGCTGGTTTGAAAGAGGCTGATTTACCAAGAGATCCTTTAAAAAGTTTGGCTACTTTACAGTTGAATATTAGCTGATATTTAACTACGTACATTTAACTGATACAAATGCTGCTAATGCTTGCTAGGTACACAACTGCTGACGCTAGCTAGCTAACGTCACTTACTTGTCAGCCAAGTTGGGTTGCCCCCGGCAGACGCTGCAGAACATTACTCCTTCTTCGTAACGCACCCAGTCAAATTCATCTCTCCAGCTGTTCACAAATTTCTTTCCCTTTTTAACTCGTGTGGTGCTGTTGTTGTAAGGTTAATTGTTCTTGTTGCTTTCCCTGGCACTTGGCCAGGCTGCGGAGCCGGAAGAAACATCACTCTCCACTCCAGTCTCCACCACTGTTCTTCTGAGGCAGTTAAAAATGTATGCTTAAACTGCGGACGATTATTACTTGGACCGACTGATGACTGGCCAATCAAAGCATTCTGAGTTGGACGCTGGTTTGACGGCGTGTGGGGAAAAAAATGTATTCGTTTCAAATCGGTAAAATAAAATAAAATAAAACGTAATGAGTGGCACATAACGTGAAGTAACATGGCATTTTATATTATTTGAGTTTTAACTTGTCCAGTGGGGCAAGTACATTTTTCTTCCACTTGCCCTACAAAAAAATCCACTTGTCCCGGACCAGCAGACACGCCTTAAATGTCGAGCCCTGTGACTATTGCTTTTCTGTTGTTTGAGGACAGCAGACGTTTGTTGTGTGTAGGGGGTGTGAGTGTGTATGTGTGGCACTGTCCATACTGAAACAGAGTGGAGGACATCGATAGATAGACAGACAGACAGAACACGTCACTTAGTTCGGTTTCTTAGCCTGCTTGCTTGTGAATTGAACGCCCCCCCCATTGTAGTAATCCACTGACAGAAGAGAAATGACGGGGAAGTGAAGGGTGTCTCTGATGACTTGCCTTATGAAGGTTGTGTGACTAACATAATATCTCTGTAACTGATGAAATGGTTACAGAAATTGATTCCCGAAACCCTATTATATGTGTAAAATAAATTTTTATTATGGACTTCTGGTTTGAGAATTGACTAACAGTCCCCTTTATAATGGCTGTGCATAAGCCCTTTGTCAGTTTGGCAAAGGGCATGTTGTGGCTCTTGTTTAAGCCTACATTGCACGGGGCGACAAATGAACACTGCATGGCTGATCATGTATGCATGCGTGCTGCTGTGCTTGCATAGCTTATCTGAATGGAAAGGCAGCCATTAGAGCCACCTGAAGTGTTTGTTTCTTGATTACTAACGCTCGGCAGCACCTTCTCTGTTTGAGAACAAAGGATATCAAAGTGTACCATAGGAAACACTTTACAGTCTGTAGGCCATTTTGCTAATGACATTGACTTTTTTACTCTCAGATGCAGTTTTAGAAAGCATAATCTTTGTAATTGACGTCACCCTGAGCTGATCATTTCAAGTTTTTTTTAAATCAGTGCAGCCTTGTTTGCATGACCGGTACTATTAGAAACTGCTTGGCTGTCCTGGTCAAACAGCTTGCACCTATACCATAAAGAAGTACAGTACATCCATTCTCGGTTAGATCCACCTGCTGCTCATCATACCTGTTACATGATAAGAACTTAGACACAGACATCACTCACTAGTACTCAGTGTTAATACTTATCATACACCATAATAGCTGAACACCACTAGGCCTATGTAAATGACCATATATACTGATTAAAAAAAATGATAAAAGGTTAGTGGTTTGTTTTATAGATTCTATAGATATAAATCTGTCCTACAACTTCAACTGGCTCTTTTAAAGTTTTTGTTTCTAAACTGGCCTCACACTAATTTCAGTTCCTTTAAATAAATGTGAAATTCTGTTTATATTACAAGGCTTGAAAAATCAATAGGCTACACGTGAAAAATATTAACAAAGAATATTATTGATCAGTTTTGCAATATTTCGTGCATGAACAGACCTACATACACTCAGATTTCATGGAAATAGGGGATTTTAAAGAATAATATTGAATAGTATAAGCTGCGTTGGCAAACATAGAAAATAAATGTTTGACTGGTGGTAATCATTTCTTTTTTTTCTTTTTGTTTCTCTGAGCAGTTCTATGTCAGGATTGAGGGGAAACTTCCAGCTTACAACACCCGCGTCAAGCTGCCTGACGACCAAAGACTGGACCTCTTCAATGACGGTGAGTTGGGAGCCACATGCGCACACACACACACACACACACATGCACGCACGCACGCACACACACACACACACACACACACACACACACACACACAATGCGTTTCACTATCTTTGTGGGGACCCGTCATTGACATAATGCATTCCCTAGCCCCTTACCCTAACCTTAACCATCACAACTAAATGTCTAACCTTAACCCTTACCCTCACTCTAACCATAACATAATTATAATCCTAATCCTAAAACTGAGTCTTAACCCTCAAACAGCCCTTTAAAGTTGTGGGGTCCAGCATTTTGGCCCCACAAGTATACTGGACTGCCAGTTTTTGGACCCCACGAATATAGTTAAACAAGAACACACACACACACACACACACACACACACATGCACACACACACACACACACACACACACACACACAGTCTAAACTGTCACTGTTTGCGTCTCAGAGGACGACAGTGAAGAGGACGAGGCTGACATCATCTCACGTGAGGCACTGAAGCGCCAGTCTCTGATGATCATCGACTCCAATAACAAGAAGAAGCCCTGGAAGAAGAAGAAGGGCAAATTCTGAAACATCACCACAATCTCAAGAGAAAATTAAGAACCATCCTAGATTTTCTTTGCTATTTTAGCCATTAAATGTTTCATCTCTACAATTATTATTATTATGTGTTGCTTCAAAGATTTTAAGTCTTAGCTGAAAATACAAATGAAAATATATTTTAGACATGTTGAAAGATGAATTTAACAGCTCTCAGGTGATTCATATTAATATGTTTGTTTCTTTAAAGCTGGTTACTTGTAGAAGTGGATGTGTTGTGACAACAGTAATGTTCTCTGTCAAGTGTGAATGTTGCATCAACAGTTGTTTCTCTGCCTCTTTTTTTTCCACTTTTTATTCCACCCTCTGCCTCATGGGAAGCCAATAAAAATTGCTTTCACTTTTGATCGTATATTGTATTTTCTTTCACCATAAATGTCTGTACGTTGGCAAAACAGGTAACTTGTGTCCGGAGGTTTTCTCTGTCATTGTCCTGCTGATCAAAACCTACATTGTGAATGTCATGGGTTTTATCTTACAGACATTGTGCAGGTCACTGAAAGCCAACACCTGTGTCAAATCCTGCCTTTATTTGATGGTGAATCACGTTGACTCTTAGACGCACATGCATGCTTTGTCTCTGTGTAAAACTTTGCCTGCTTATAGACATGCAGCACCACCTACTTCTGCTATGATCAGAATCTCAGAAATGGTTGTGCCTCTTGGGTGTTAGGTGGAACATGTTGATTGAGTTATTGGCAGAACAATACAACAATTATAGATATGGTGTCATTGTTGTTAATGTGCTTGTTTCTATGTGTCTGTATACCTGTCTTTATATTATCTGTTGATGTATTTGTCCGTGTATATTGCCACGTGCAGAGTGTGAAAACAAATTTCCCCTGGGACAATATCTATCTATTTATATATCTATCTATCTATATATCTATCTATGTATGTATGTATCTATCTGTCTATCTATATATCTATCTATCTAGCTATGTATCTATCTATCTATCTTTCTATTTATCTATCTATATATTAACTATCTATCAACTATCTATTTATCCATCTATCCATCTATCTATCAATAATGCTTTGTACCAAAATGTCAGGATGTAACCTTATGGTGTACACTGTTTTTAATTGTCGAGCTAATAACCAATAATAACAGTAACCGCAGTAACCAACAATTACTGTAAAGATAGAGTAGTGTACACCGTGTACATGGCGTAACCAGACAGACAACGAGGGGCAAGGCCAGGGGAAAAACTGCAATGGCCATTTTCAAATGGGTCCCTTAACCTTTCACTTCAAGAGACCTAAATGAAAATGGATCCGATGAACCAAAATAATATTCCTGTGTGATGATGTTAGTTGCCATAGTAGACATTTCATTCTAGTGAGACCATTTTCTGAAACTTGTGTCAATGTATAAAATGACCTCTAGAATAATCACAGCCTCATGCAACTTTACAAACACAAACTAGAGACCTAGAACAATCAGAGGATGTTGTTATTGATAAGATTATTATGGGATGGATTCAAATGTAGCAGATCTGTCAGCTAAACATTCAGTCTGTGAACTCCACTTCAGCATAGTATAACACAACCCTAGTGCCTGGGATGGGTGATGGATCAAAGGAATACAGTGGAAAAACACAGATAGATCCGCACACCAAATAGCTTCTGTTAGAAGACTTTTAATGTTTTAAATAGTGACGCTTCGAGCCAGACTTACTTAAAGCATTAACATCCTTCTAATGGGAGCTATTAGGTGTGCAGATCTATCTGTGTTTTCCCCATTTCTTCACCATGATAGCTGCTTCCAATAGGAACAAACTCATACACAGAAGTTGACAAAGACAAATAAAGTTTCATGTAAAAGAAGGAAATTGGATTGGATTGGATTAGATCAGTCACATACTCGTGACACACTCGTCCAAGTTCTCACAAAAGATAACAAAAGAAGAAAACACTCTCAATAAGGGATAAAAATATAAAATTAAACAAAACAAACTATAAATAGCACATAACAGAAAAACGGTGTATGCATAGAAAGTAATAGATTTTTATTTTCATAGTGATCCTGACCTGCCCAATACTGTAATACCAAACAAAGACTATTGTGCCTATGCTACATTAAAGGTTTAACTGTTGTAGTTGTTACTCATCACACAAATAGCAAATATGAAACATTATACAAAAATAAAGTTTGATTGAGTGTCCCACAGCCAACAAGTTTTTTTATTGGTGTGTGTGTTTTTTCTTTTAGCTGATCGACCAATCAGCGGGAGGAGGCGGGCCTGCGAGTCCTGGTGCAGATTTTGAATCACTGCCAGCAGCGTGAGTGGGTTTCCTCAACATCTCCAGCCACCCACCGGCCTCCAATTCAACATGTATCAGCAGTCTGTAGAGGTTTTAAATGGCGAATTTGTCACGTTTTTATAGGCGCACCCTGTCTGAACAGTGTACTGTTACCCAACCTCAGGTAAGAAACATTTCAGCCCTGAACAGCTTGCAGCAAACTCTTTAATATCTTCAGCCAGTCCAGTTCAAATTAGCTAACTATATACACACTGAAAGAAAATAATAATGTGGATGACTCTGCATTTCTGTGCAGTTTCTGTAAGCAGAATCCAACCATCCATATGTGTGCTTCAGTGTTTGTATATCACTCTATACTGTAGTGATGGTGAAAAGGGCAGAGAGTTTGTGCTTTTATTCTAATGAGGTGGTTAGTGAACTGGAATGATGTGAAATAAACTCAAAATGGGACACAATTATATATTACTGTGTACAGCCAACAGAAGGAGGCCAATCCAACACACACCCACACATAAACATGATCGCATCATCCACCCACAAACACAACGAACAATCAGTCCTCAGTAATGCATGCCAGAGTCTCTTCCATCCAAGTTTGACACTGACTGTCTCTACATGAATATTGTGGCTGCCGGACAAACACAGCTCTGAACATAGTCCTCATCAGGACTCAGGAGACGCAGATTCACGACAAGCAAGATTATGGTAAAGTAACTATTTGTCTTTTATAGGGTTTTTAATTGTATTCAAAGTGTTTTGAATGCTAAGATATCCAGATTTTGGTTGGGGATGCTGTAGAGGAAACATTGTTCTCAATAGCTACAGTTGTGAATTGTGTATGTTATTGAATAATGTTGATTTTGTACCTTTTTGTTTTTAAAGAAATATTTTATGGTTATTGAACATTGAATTGTAGTCTTCATATTTTCAGTGATTGTTCTCATGATGGGGCCATTTTGAAGCCATTTGAGACTGTGTTAATGATAATATAAATAAAGTTATTATTATGTAGGCCTACACTTTTCCAGTATTGTCATCAAAGTAAAAACAATACCAGTTTAGAGGTTTTCTGTGCCCTTTTTATTATGAAGGGAACTCGTTGAATTAAGATCATTTACATCATTGTGCTGTGCTGCTCCTAATGAACTGAGTTAGGCTAATATACCTCAACCCTATTTCTGTCCCAGTATGGCAAATCAAATAACCATTTTTATGCTCAAATTAAACTACAACTAACCCAGTTTTTTTTAGAACTGATCTTTGTTTAATACAATTTAAGAACAGTAGGTTTAAAAGTGTAACCAGCTGACCGGGATACTTCTTTGATGGTTGTAAAAAAAGAAAAACAACAACATGAAATTACGAGAAAATGTTACAGCAAGGGACTATACCTAATGTTTTCACTCTCCTCCCTGGCACAGATGAGGCAGCAGGTGTGGGAGAGATCTGACAAGCTGTGTGTGGGCCCATAAGCGTGACACAGAGCACGAGATGAGGACCATTATTCCTGTGTTTGGAGGCGGTGATGGAGGGGAGTCCCGCGGCCTCCGCAGCAGGGTGGGCAGGATGAAGAATCTGCTTTGGCTCAGGCCGAGTCAGTGCGTGGACGTCCACATGGACACAGAGCCCGGCGTGTGGCTGACCAGCTTCCAGTCGTTGGACACTGATGGACAGTACGAAGTGAGTCAGAACCCAGATTCCCTGAACCCTAGGTTATAAATGCGGGATTCATTCACCTGTCGTGTTCCTCTGCTGCAGTTTACTGTAACAGCTGCTCTTGGTGTCCTCAAGCCTCGCTTTATTTAAAACTCTAATTTTGTTGTATGGGTTTCATGCATGGAAATAATGCAAAGAAGTCAAAGCAACACATAAATCTCCACTATGAACACCCGGTTTATTGGGCAAACGGAGCATGATGGATGACACACACACACACACACACACACACACACACACACACACACACACACACACACACACACAGACACACCAAACGTAGGAGGGTCTCTCAGATGTAGGAGGATTCATCATCATAAGCATATTAAAATGTCTGAGGTATTCCACCTAGAGCTAGGAGCAGTTAATATAATATTCATATTGTAATACGATGTTAAACGTTGCCTGGTGATTTGGTAATGTTTTATGGCTGCATGAGACGCAACACATTCCAATGCCTGAGGCTATTTGGCTGGTTGGTAGTGTAGAGAAAACTACAAAACTACAAAAAATTTGATGTCTCGGTCTGCATTAATAATGAGTCCACATCATCCACTCCAAGGGTTGCAAGTAATGATTATTTCCTTGTTGATTAATCTGTCAATTTTTTTCATATTAACTGTTCAATAACAAATTATTTAACAAAATAATAAAATAAAATAAAAACTGTCACAATTTCCAAGAGCCCAACGCATCATCTTCAAGTTCCTTGTTTTGTCCGACCAACAGTCCAAAACCCAGAGATATTAGATGAACAGTGATATAAAACAAAGAAAAGCAGCCAATCGTCACTTTTGCTACGCTAGAACCAGCAAATAATAATAATAATAGTCTAAGTAATAGTTTGGTCTATAAAATGAGAAAAGAAAGATGTTTACATTTGAGAAGCAGAAATCATTGAGATTTTGCCAGTTTTTCCTTAAAATGATATCTAATCGATTTTAAGAATTACGATTAATGCATCATCAAAATTGTTGTCGATTAATTTTCTGGTGATCAACTAATTAAAGGTAATTGCCTAATTGTTTCGCCTCCAAAACAAATATTTGGCGTTTTGCTTGATAATTGAGGGATTAATCAATTATCAAAATTATGTTTGTTTGATTTCCTGGTCAAGTAATCGATTTATTGACGAATGGCTCCAACACTAACACGAGTAATGTGTGTGTAATGAGGCTGGGTGTTCTAAAGTATGCCACCTTTTAGTATAGTAGTGGCATTATTTTAAATGATTGACTGCTGAATGCTTGTTCATTTTGATTGACTCCTTCCTAGATTAGATTCCCTGTTGTATTGAGTTGTCCTCTGATAGAAGTGGTAGTATTTAGGCATCCTGAAATCCCGTGGGATCATTGGATCGGCGTGGTGCTGGAGCTGAGTCTCTTGTGATTGTGAGGTCCCACGCGGGAGTGTCAAAGTGCTCAATGAATTATTAGTTGTAGTTGGACCACTGGCCATACACACATCTGTGATGGAACAGCTGTCATACATTCACTCATTGTCTACGTCAGGTTTCTCTCTGGGAACTTTTGCCGTTCCCGTTCAGCTTAACATTTTTCCACTCAGGACGTCATCAACACCTGACATTTAGTGACACTGCAGACACTCCAGGAAGTATATTGTGATCCTGTGGGTGTGCTGTGTATTTCCAGCTAAAATCAGCCTTTTAATGGTCTGAGGGTTTTGAGCACACAACTTCAACCAGCATGTTTCGGCAACATCTTGCACGCATGCTTCCGCTTGTTGCTTGCCTGTCACCTCATCACCCATTCATGTATCTAATGAGTACTAATTGAGATATCTCCTGGCACTTTCTCTGCTCTTTTGTTGAGCCTCTGTAGAGAGACTGGGTGACATCATGACATGGGAAAACATGACAGAATGTTTGTAGCTTTTCAGTTCAGAGAGAGAGAGAGACTCATTAGAGAAACAAAAAGCTCACTATTTTCGTTGAACTAGCGAGTAATGGACAGCCTTATTAAAGATGTCCCATCGGCTTGTCATTGTAATGGGTTGTCGATTTGTCTCTGGATGTAATGAAATGCCCTGTTTTCACTACCGAAGGCTCTCTTCATTTGTACATTCTGTGCTTCCTTGAAGTCACAATGTTGAAGTCAGTGTTTAGGAGCAGAACAGACCTGTTTCATGTGCTAAGTCCACCACCACGCCCCTGACACCGTGAGCATGTCCTGACTGGATTCTTTAGTGGCAGTGGCACTCAAATGCAAAGTTCCTAGCATTTCGATGTTGGCCTGAAACTACTCAGCAGACAGAACATTCCTTTTTGCATCTTGCTTTGAATCTCTTCCTGTAAAATGATCACTGGAGTTTTTTTTTTTTTTAAAGATGTTATTGGGCTTTTCCGCCTTTTAATGGCTAGGACAGCTAGGTGAGAAAGGGGGCAAGACATGCAGGAAATTGTCACAGGTCGGATTCAAACCCTGGACCTCTGCGTTGAGGCATAAGCCTCTAAATATATGTGCACCTGCTCTACCCACTGAGCTAACCTGGCCACCTGGCCATCCAAAACCCATAAACCAAAGAAAATATATAGTTACTTAAACGTACAATATGTCATTTTCTGCCACTAGGGGTCTCTGAATCAAAACCATAACAAAAGACGGAGCAATGCTGTCATTGCAGTTAGTTTCTCACAGTTAGGATTCCTCTGTGTTCATTGTTCAGGAGGTTTTTACTGACACTGTTCGTCTCGTCGTTGGAGGAGCTGCTGCTAACCTTCGTATGCTTGGGTGGCTGTGGCTCAGGTGGTAGAGCTCTCGCCTCCCTATCGGAAGGTTGATGGTTCGATCCCTGGCCCTGCAGTCCTATGTCAAAGTGTCCTTGGGCAAAACACTAAACCCCAAATTGCTCCCAATGCTGCGCCATCGGAGTGTACTGTATATGTGTGTGAATTCTTATCTGATGAGCAGGTGGCACCTTGTATGGCAGTATTGCCCACAGTGTATGTGTGAATGGTTAATGGTTCCTGTACTATGTTAAAGTGTCATTAAGACTAGAAAAGCGCTATAAATACAGTCCTCTTTTATCTCTGATAACTTAAAGGAACACGCCGACTTATTGGGACTGTAGCTTATTCACCGTATACCCCAGAGTTAGATAAATCCATACCAAAGCCCGTCTACGGAAAGCTGTTCCACTCCCTATTCAGCCCCATTGTACCGAATTTGGTTGCAGTTCCACCAGAGTTCCACTGGGGGTAATCGCGGTCCAGTGCTAAATGAATGGGACTATATGGAGCTAGACGGCTAAATTTGTCTCTTTCGCCTGATTGTCGTTGAGAAATCTCAGATTTGATTGTAGTTTTTGCAAGTTCAACATGGATTATAGGTCAAAAGTTGAATGAACGAGTACTTGTGTCCTTTCGATTTCTTACAGGTTGAGTCGTTGTTGCCCATAACACGCTAGCATTCTGCTAATGAATGCTGATTGGTCAGTGAAGGGCTGATTACGATCAGAGATCCCGCTTGACAGCATCCGAAGCAGAACCAGAATGTCAGAGTGAATATTTCGGCGTGGTCTTTAAAACATTAGCAAACCTCTTTCTAGCACGTGTATTAACAGGGAGAGGCTAACCTGTCAGCTGTGTTGTCGATGCTTCGAGAGAACAAAGGAAGCGACTCAGAGCTTGCCGTAAAGCAGTATCTCTGGCCGTATATGTGTATGACGTCATTGACATTTTAAAAGGCTTTTTAGAACAGAAAAGCCACTTTAAAAAAATCTAACACCCAGCAGTGTGTATTTTCTTAGCCTCCCCTTTCGAGTGCAACATTCAAATTACTAGACAAAAAATGATATCCTGAGAAAAGTGGATTTTGACGGGTATAGCACCATAGAGTCCCATTCATTCTGCACTGGCCTGTGAGCGCCCCCTATATGGAACTCTGGTGGAACTGCAACCAGTTCAGAAGCCGGAAGTAACGAGAGAGTGGAACTTCTTCCCTTATTAGAAATTCTTTGTCCATACATACCCTTCTCATCTCCGTGCATGTCGTAACTCTGTCTGACGCCCCCACCGCTAGCCTAGCTTAGCACAGATCCTGGAGGTAACTGGCTCCAACTAGCCTACTGCTCCCAATAAGTGACAAAATAATGCCAACATTTTCTTATTTACATGTTGTGATTTGTATAGTCACAGCGTGTACAAATGCATGAGACACAGCCATCTTCTAACCGTATACATACTGGGAACTATATAGAGAGGCGAAGTCCCTCCCCTTCCGGTGGACCGCCATGGGACCTTAACGGTAGTGAATGGGGAAAGACAAATTATTTTTTGATCCTGTTTGAATTGAACCATGAATTACACATATGATGTTCATCAGTTTAATAGATAATTTCACAAGTCAAGAAAGTCTCAGTTTATTGTTAAACTGTTGAAGTAGGCTATAAGACTGTGAAAATACATAATTAGAAAGACTACACACTTCAAAGTCGCATGGATGACGTCTCGCTGTAACGTTACTCAAATGAGCAGCGGATCTTGCTTGTTCTTTTGCTTATCTGCTGAAAACACTTCCCTGGATAAAACACATCAGGTAAGATAACGTTACATGTGTTGTGGAACAGAGCTAAGCTAGCTAGCTAGCGAGCAAGTTGAGCATCAAGCTAGGTGACGTAAATTGTGTCAGACGAGAGATGTAGTTCATTGAGCGGTTTCACACAAAACTAAGTGGTCATATGACAAACCTACGGCTAACTGAGATTTTCTTCGGTTTGAAAATGATCTTTTAAATTGGCCAACATCATATTTGTAATCCATGGCTCAATTCAAACTGGACCAAAAAATTATTATCTCTCCACTGACTCCCGTGCATATTTTTTCAAAAGATAGGTCCCATGGACCGGAAGTAGAAGGGTGTGACTTTGGCTCTCTATTCTCAGAAGGCAAAGCACTGCTACTTGGGCGGAGTGATTTGCTCGCAGCACCTGAGAAGCCCCGTGGTGAGGAACATAGAGTAACAACGGTGCTTTTCAGGTGTTGCGCTAACCACTCAGTCCAAGCAGCAGTGTTTCGCCTTCTGAGAATATAGTTCCCAGTTTGTATACGGTTAGAAGATGGCTGTGTCTCATGTGACCTTGTTACTTGTACACGCTGTGACAATACAAATCACAACATGTAATTAGGAAAATCTTGGCGTTATTTTGTCACTTATTGGGAGCAGTAGGCTAGATGGAGCCGGTTACCTCCAGGATCTGTGCTAAGCTAGGCTAGCGGTGGGGGCGTCAGACAGAGTTACGACACGCACGGAGATGAGAAGGGTATGTATGGACATATCTAACTCTGGGGTATACGGTGAATAAGCTACAGTCCCAATAAGTCGGCGTGTTCCTTAAGATCCAGATGTTCAGGAGGTTTTTATCGGGAGACGAAGAAGTCTCCTCCTCTCTAAAACAAACAGATCAGCTAGACTGGACACTGAATAAAGCAGTTTTACATAAAAAAAAAATGAATGTTTCTCTGACGCTGTTCGGCTTGAGCCGAGCTGCCGCTAGCTCAGCCTGTTTCTCTGATAACTTTAGATCCGATGACTAAAATCTTTCATCCGGTTAAAAATGTATAAAATCTAAAATGATCTAAAAATGTGGCTTAAAACTGGATACAAAATAATTTTATGACGGCTTCTGGCAGTCAACCACAATGCTTGATGCATGTGCAGGGAGATATGAGGCCATCGACGGGCGACAGCGAGCAAACAATGCGGACCATGTCCTCGATTAAGATTGCAGATCTTCTGGGTTTGAACGTTGTTGGAAATATTTGGGATAATGTAAGTACACAAGTCAACAAAATATATAACATAGGTCTAATTGTTTTTAGACATTTAAATGCAGAACAGTTACATATATCTTTAACTGTAAATAATTTAGTAAGTAATGTAAATTATGCTTTTAATTAGCCCACTAACTTTTTATTTTACTTATTCTTTTAGGCTCATTTTTTTTAAATCTGCATAACAATAGCTGGTGCGTTTCTCCCCCTTATCCTCATTGGTCAGTACATTTAGCACCGCCCCTATATTTCTCATTAGCCATGCCCAATGCAAAACAGCCCCCAACTTGTCCTCCCACTCAAAGACTGATCCATCCACCGTCTCCCCCACGTCCACTGTCGCTGTTCGTCTACGTTCTGGACACAATTCATCCTTAACTTTATCGTGCTGTGTGCCATTAATTCTCAAAAATGAACGATATAATTTAGACTGAAGTGAGCTGTCGCAGTACAGCGCTAATTCCTTAATTTCTGCGTGGGCTGCTATTTTATCAGCTGCAGCAAAAGGAGTTTACTGACACAAGATTTTGGAAAAGTTGTCTTCAAGAGAGGACAAACATGGGAAAATGGCACTTATCGATGGTAGGTCAAATGAAATGTGTTCGGCCTTGTTGTCATTTCTATGTCATTTTGTCAAACTTTTTAATTTATTTATTTATTATCTAACGTTACTGTGTAGTCAGTCAGCTATATGTGGACGTTGTTGTCTCTGGTCACCCGGACAAACATATTGATATAACGTTACTGGTTTCATTCATGTAGATCCCATGTGTATGATGTATTAAGAGAACTAGATCTACCAGTGTCTCATGTTGTCAGGCAGCTAGCAAACTGGTTTTTGTCTGAGTTTCTGTCATGTGATATCGGCTGTTCTCAAGAATGGTCTGCTTCTGTTACATATACATGTATGTGCCAAATAACATTGTGTGAGTATATATGGACAAACTGCCACCATGTCCAGTCTCACTTCAAAGTAATGAAAAGTTGTTTAAAAAAAGGGGGCTAAACCCAGATATCATAGTCAGCATCATGCTTCATTTTGTCAGCAACCCCTACATTCCTCAGCCTGGGTTCTTGTGTACTTCAACTGACTGTACACACAATATTATAGAGTCCAGACAATTACATGTGAGTATCTGATAGTGAAGAGACAGATAATGGGACAACTTACATCAAATAGCTTTTTTTAATGGACACATAGTTGACTGTCCAGTTACATGTCATGTTGTATCATATAGATGGATTTTCTTGCCACACATTTAGCTCTCGCCTTCTTCCACTATGTTGCATTGTGGTGTGACAGTAAAATCCCTCTCTTAGCACTCGTCTATTATGTAATAATATTGTTCATCATCACTCCAAATATGACAAAAGTTTCATCTGTATGTTTTTGTTTTCTCAGCTCTTGTGTGTAAAATAATAATAAATATATTATCGGTCACAACCCAAGATATTCAATGCTTGATAATATTTTAAGTTTTAGTTTATTAAAATACAGAGTAAAACAATATGAGAGCTAATGCTGTGATAATTATTGTGATATTATATCCCTCACACTTAAAGAATCCAGTGAAACGTGTTTACTTGTTGGTCCAGGTCAAAGAAAAACATCATGATCTCTCCTGGACAATTTTTATTCTTTCTCTACAGTTTTGTAACGTCTAGTGTAGTGTGAGGGGAAACATGGATCCAACAGGATCCAAAGTTAGAATTAAATAAAAAAAAAAAAATGGTGTCATGGTTCAAGACTTTGTCCCTCCCTTTGTTTGTGGACATAAACAAGTGAATGCTTCTTTGCCCAGTGATGGGCCCAGTCACCAGGTGTCTGTCTGCGTTACAGTTCAAGGCTGGAGTCACAAGCAGAATCTCAAGAATGAGGTTAATTGACGTTGAGTTTGGCCTTTTTAATGAAATGACTCAGTCTGAAGGCTTATTTCATTCATCACGAGTTCTAGATATGTAAGATTGTCACCGTAATTCAGTTAAGTAGCCGGTGTCGAAAAAGCTCCATGACTGCCAGGGAGTCAGAAAAACTTTGCAAAAGTTTCTTGTTGTGATATGTTTTTATTCGTTCCTCTCGGTTGAGTAAATTATTGTACGTGTTTCCGTTGTATGTGACACATTGACAGTAGGGCTGGGCAATATATCAATATTATATCGACATCGATATATGAGACTAGATATCGTCTTAGATTTTGGATATCGTGATATGACAGTGGTCTTTTCCAGGTTTTAAAGGCTGCATTACAGTAAAGTGATGTCATTTTCTGAACTTACTAGACTGTTCTAACTTTTCTATTATTTGCCTTTACCCACTTAATCATTGTATCCCCATTATTGGTGATTATTTATCAAAACTCATTGTGTTAATATTTTGTGAAAGCATCAATAGTCACACTACACACTACAATATTGCCACAATATCGACATTGAGGTATTTTGTCAAAAATATTGTGATATTTGATTTTTGCCATATCGCCCAGCTCTAATTGACAGGCACAATAAAGTCTGTGTTATCTACCATCTCGTGAAGCAGAACAGAAGGCTGTATCATGTATTTGGGTGATTATTTGCCAGATCTTGATGACCTTGCTTTCTCTCCTGCAGGACCCGGTGCAAGAGTGGGGGGAGGAGGAGGAGGACGGGGCTGTGTTTGGCATCACGCTGCGCAGGGAGCCCATCCTGCCGAGCCCGGACACGGCAGAGCTCCCTACAGCCTTCGCCCAGTACCGCGCGGTGAAGGTGCGCAGGCTGAAGGCCGCCACCCTGGAGCGTCTGCTCAGCCACCTGCTGGACCCCGAGCACCAGGAGCCCGACTTCATCCGTGTCTTCCTTTCCACCTACAGGGCCTTCATCTCCTCCAGCACCCTTATCGAGCTGCTGTTTCAGAGGTGAGAAACTGTCCCCACCAAGGCAACCATGAGGGCTCAGTCAGCCCGTCTGCAAGCCCACTTATAAGGTCTTTGCTACTGATTTATCCTGATGGAGAACCTGACATTTAGACACTTATTTGCCTTCTTGCTGAGAGTAATGATAGAGCTTCTCGGCAAGAAGGCCCCTAATAGTCTAAACCAGGGGTCTTCAACGTTTTTTAGGCCAGGGACCCCTAAGCTGAAAGAGAGACTGAGTAGGGACCCTGTACTGTATAAACATACATGTGGAAGGCACAGTGACTGCTTTTTTCACAAGCAGGCCAATTTATCTTTGCTATAAAAATGTTGGATTCATATTAATGTATATTTTCATATTTTCATATTTACATTTTAGAAAAAAGAAACTTTCAAAAAAAATATTTTTTAACATAATTTGGCGGCCCCCCTTCACTAACTCGGAGGACCCCCGTTGGGGTCACGGACCCCCTGTTGAAGATCTCTGGTCTAAACTATATATTTTTTTTAAAAGCTCTTGGCCTCAGTGACACATCACCTTATCGGAAGCCAGATACAGATTTGAGGGCTTTAATATTTTCTTCATCACTTTTTTTTGACATTGATTTGTTTTTCCAGCATGTGGTACTTTGAGAAAGGTCGAAACTCTGTAGGATGTAATTGGAGCATAACCAGGTTGCCAGATGCACACATCAATTTATAAAAGAAGACAACTATCTCACACATTCTTTACGTCGCCTCGGCAAACCCTCTATTGATGCTTGGCAAGTTTCTATGACAGGTCTTAACGTCATGAGCGAAACAAAGCGATCAGGATCTTTGTTCTATTCCAGTGTGGTCATGACTACACCCGCCACACCCAGTGGAGCTTCTTTACCGAACTGAAGCTCAGTGACCTGAATACTGAGATTTAATTTGACTGAGTGGGGAATCCTACTAATACAATCGGGGTTAGACACAGAAAGCCTCTTTTGTTTTTAATGCTCCCCGATAGGCCAGTCTCTCTCGGCTCCTTACGGCTCACCTTTGCTGAGTGTACTGCAAATTGGCCATTAGTTCTGTTCAGTTGATATACTGTATTATTTGTCAAACAGTCGCCCTCATATCTGTGGTGCTGGTGGCAACAGGTTTCCTGTAAGCTTGATGATGAGGTCAGGACAACCTGGGAAGTGCATTTTCCCTCCTTTGCCTTAAATTATTTTGTACAGGATGTAACATTTTGTTGCCGTCATTAACTTGTAAACCACCTGCTCTGAAACTTGATAGGTGCTTATTTATTTGATCAAACACAACTTTCACAATCTTTTATTTGCTCTCTTGTGTCACATTTTGATGCAGTCAAGATAATTACCCTGTTATAAAACCTTGTGCAATATGCTCCAGTGATACTGCATAGGCCTATATATTTTTATGATGGGAGAATTGACCCCTGAGGGAGACATTGTTTATCTCTTTACACTCGTCGCTCTGCAAGGCCCCAGTAGGGCTGAACGATTAATCGCATTTGCAATAATATCGCAATGTGTTCAAACGCGATTTCCTAATCGCAAAGGCTGCGATTTGGTCATGTGACTCGCGAGAGCAAAGCAATCTGCACTCCGCAGAGAAAGCTGCTAACGCTACGTCGTACCTTGACCTGTTGTACAATGTCCTCAGGCTCTACAGAAACTTAAGTCCCAAATAGGAACAGTATGTCGCTTGTGTGGGACTATGTTGGTTTAAAAAAAGAAGATGATGCGCAGCTTAAGGTATTGTGCTGTCTTGCTAACGTTGCTACCTCACGGGGTAACACTACGAACCTGTATCAGCACTTAAAAAAAACACAAAGCCATCTACGACAGTTAAATCTATCTAATCTTGTGTTGTTCATACTATACAATGATTTATTGCTTGTCTTTGTTGAATAATACAGAAGACAAAGAGCTTAAAAGATAATCGCATATTAAATCGCAATTGTAATATTGGTGAAAAAAAAATCGCAATTTGATTATTTTCCAAAATCGTTCAGCCCTAGGCCCCAGTGTCTCTGCTGGGATCCAGAGTGTTGCAGGACATTTCCACAGGACTTGTTGTTTATAGGATGTTTTCTTTCACCATGTGGTCTCTTTATGTGATGATTATCATTGAAATGTAGTGCTCAGCTGATAGGTAAATGTGTTTACCTTTTTCCACAGAAATGACTCGATCGCCAACCTGGATAACACTGTCTGTCAACGCAGGTGAGTGCGGCCACTCCTCCATTAGCAAAGATTAGTTTGGTTTAGCCATCAGTCCAAATTGAGTTTTGATAATTGGATGTAACTGAGGAAAATGATATAATTGTTTATTTGTCTGCCTCAACGCATGCCAATGTTGTCCAGGCCTCCTTTAATCTTAATCGAGGGTGAACTTGAACAATTGAAGGGCTGACTCTATAATTAACACTTCTAAATGTCCCTGATCACCCTCCCCCCCCAGTCCCTTACCCCCGGTGATCCGGCTGTGGCTGGAGGAATACGGTGAAGACTTCCGCGACCCCCCTCAGTACCAAGACCTCCGGCTGCTGTGTGTCCACTTGCGGCATGGCCTCTGCTTCAGACGCTTGGCACAGACTGCCGAGACCCTCCTCAAGAGGCTGCAGGAACAAGGTACAGGGGAGATGTCATCATGATGGACCGTAGATAATACAAAACCCTCTGCGCATCCTGTTTCGTTGTCATTTAGGATTTGGTTTGTTTGACAGATTGCAGCGAGTCTGCGTCACAACACAACAGTGAATCATTGCAGCAGGAGCTCAGAGACCAGGAGGACGGAGGAGAGGCGTCCACTAAGGAGGAAGACAAACACTTTATGGACTTCCCTGTGAGAGACGTGGCGGAGCAGCTGACCCGATTGGATGCTGTAGGTTTCATTAACAAATATCTCAAAAGCTAATTTCTGTGTCAGTGTGGGCCACTCATTGGTGTTGTGTCTCTCCCTCAGGAGCTGTTTGTCAGAGTAGTGCCCTTCCACTGCCTGGGCTGCGTCTGGTCCCAGCGCGACAAGAAGGAAAACCGAAACCTGGCGCCCACCGTCCGAGCCACCATCTCCCAGTTTAACGCCGTCACCAACCGTGTCATCACCTCACTCCTCTGGCCATCCTCTCCCAGCCCTTCCACTTCCTCTCCCATGTCATCGCCCAGCTCCTCTTCCTCCTCCTTCCTGTACCCCTCGACGGCCCCGAGCTCACCTCGCTGCTCTCACACCAGCCCCGTCCACAGGGCACGCATCATCGAGAGGTGGATCGCCATAGCTCAGGTCAGTGTCCAGAAACATTTAGAATTTAGTTTATCATCAAGTGAGTAAATGAACATGACTTTTGTCAGAATGTCATAACCAAACAGCCTTTCCTTGTTTTTCTCTGTGCAGGAGTGCAGGCAGCTGAAGAATTTCTCCTCTCTGAGGGCCGTCCTTTCAGCCCTGCAGTCCAACGCTGTGTATCGCCTCAAGAAGACCTGGGCTGCTGTCAGCAGGTCAGCAGACTGTTACAACACACTACACTTTCGTAATACCACACGGAATCTGCAGAATTCCGCAGAATTTTCCACTGATTTTTTTGCATATTTATCTGAGATTTTCCCTCAGATTTAAAAAAAAAAGTTCAAATTAAACTCAGAGGGCCCTATTTTAACGCTCTCTCTTAACGCAGGTGCGTTTAGGGCGTGTCCAAATCCACTTTGGCTAGTTTAACGGCGGAAAGAAAGGGTCCGTGCGCCAGGCACATGGTTCACTTAGTGTCTTAATTAATCATAGGTGTGTTTTGGGTTTAACATGCAATAAACTAATCAGAGTGTCATCTCCCGTTCCCTTTAAAAGCCAGGTACGTCTGGACCTTGGCGCATTGCTATTATGATGGTGGATTTGCTAAGCAGGAAGGCGAGATTTTCAGGAAAAGAAACTGATCTGCTCCTGCGTGAAGTGAAAGTGCGCGAGCAGATCATATCATAATACCCTCTTTTGCATGTTTGTGTGACAAGCATAGTGTGTGCGCGCTGTGCACGAGCCTAGGTGCATTTTACTTACGCTGTTAAATGAAATGCTGCATTATTGACTTTAGACCAGGTTTTTGTTGGTCAATGGCGCGATCACTTTCCGCTGCCTCAAGATAGCAATACGCCAAGAATGCGCAAAATGAACCTAGGGGTTAATTTCACATGTGTACCGAGTTGACCGTTCTCTGGGATTTGTTTTCATGCTAATCGAATGTGACCAGTTTTATCGCAAACCGCTAATAACCTTATAACGCTGTCGGGGCACAAATAAATTAAAAAGAACTCGCTATATCAATACCACTAACAAGGCTCTATATAGCACCACACTTCCATGGTAGCATAATTAGGATCCCTACATGTAAACCGAAGCATTGAGAACTGTACAGAGATAGTTTAGAAAGACGGTACCGTTTGCGTATACAGGCGGGCGCCATCTTGGGAAAACAGTCACGACCAGTCGAACGCCGTGCAACGTGAGCTGAACTGTCACTTGAAATCTCCCATGGTCCGTGGTTTCCCAATGGGTCGGTAGGAATTACGTTTGTGAAATGTAATTACATGGAAATGCATGAATTATATCGGTTTATTAAAATATATTGCACTGCGTTTGCCGTTTGACTGGTCGACTGTTTTCCCAAGATGGCGCCTGCCTGTATACGTGAACGGTACATCATCTTTTTAATAAACTGTCTGTACACTTACAAAGCTCTCAATGCTTCGGTCTACATGTAGGGACCCTCATTATGCTACCGTGGAAGCGTGGTGCTATTTTGAGCCTTGTTAGTGGTATAGAAATAGCAATTTATTTTTACTTTCGCGTGCCCCGACGACTAGCATTATAAGCTAATTAGCGGTTAGCGCTAAAACTGGTCACATTCGATTAGCTTGAAAACAAATCCCAGAGAACGGTCGACTCGGTACCCATGTGTTATTAACCCCTAGGTTCATTTTGCGCCGGAATTGTCCTTTAATTCTGCAGCGTTTTATTCTGAATCATCGCTGAAAACTGTACATTTGGGCCTGCTCATAACTTAAAAAATGATTTCTGGGAAATACACAAATTGAAAAATAGTAGGTATAAACTGGCTAAGGGGGAATACAGTCCATAGTGGGTTTCCCTGAATCATTTTGTCTTTTTTGAGCATGCAGACTTGTTTAACATGAATATTGACCCTACACAAAGAACACTGTCTTAACAGAGTGAATTTGTTTGGTTTCAGGGAAAGCATGGCCACCTTCGACCTCTTGTGTGAGATTTTCCCTGATGAGAACTGTGTGCTAACCAGCAGAGAGATCCTGGTGGAGGTAACTACGTGACATAAACGCACACGTGACAGAATGCAAACTGGTGGCTCTGCCTGAATAATGATGAAAATAGATCTGTGTGTAGCTTCTCTCCCGAGGTGTGGGGGAGGAAACACAAACTATTGAATGCACTGCAGTAAGATAATAACAGGTTGCTTGTGTAGCTTCTACCACACAACCTTTTTTTTTTCTTTTTTTAGACTGGAATGTTGGGGCTCTGCATGGTTAAAACTGTACGTACTGTAATTCCCAACAGCTGAAACAATTATGATTATTCAGCTAGCTGATCAACAGAAATTTAATTTATTATTTTGGTCGTTTAATCAGTGAAAAACGTCAACCATTCTCTGTGAGGATTTGCTGCTTTTCTCTGTTTTATATAATTGTAAAATGTCTTAAGCTTTTGCAGTGTTGATGAGAGAAAACAAGATATTAAATATATCTGACATTTTATTTATCTACAGAATAAGTAATAGTGAAAATAATTGTTAGTTGCAGCCTTAGGCTACTTCAACACTACTAAAATATCCGTCCACGAGCGTTTTAGCACCGTTTTAGAACTAATCTCCGTCCGTACTAAAAGGCCTGAAAACGCATATCCCTGACCAATCAATCAATCAACAACAAACTACAAGTACAGTACAGTGTGAACTGTTCATGTCATCCTATTATCATCATTATCACCAACAACAAGCCACAATACAGTGTGTACTTTATCTGTCACCGTCATTTTCCCTCTATTATTATTATCATCATCATCAGGATCACCATTCACCACAGGCAAGGGAAACTAAGATGGTTCCTTCCTTCTGCTTATAGCATTTAAAGCATGCATGGAGACAGGAATAAAATAGTTTTTGAACCTGTTTTTCTTGGTAACAGGGGCGCTGAGGCGTAGGCCAGATGGTAACAGCTTATACTCAGAATTATACTCAGAATTCACGTACACTGGGCATGTGTATGTGCCGGTAAGGCTGATAACACCACAAATTGCTCGAATGATAGCTTACTTCCTACAGATGTAGGCAGTAGTGGCATCATAAAATGCTGAATTGAACTGCTAGCATCGATAACAAGGTCAGAAATGGCTGTAATTTGTTATCCATGTTGAATTAAACAACAGTAGTCAAGGCTGTTGCGTTTATTTTCTCTCGAAAAAAAGGGTAACGTGAGAGGAGCGTGACCAACCAGGGAAGGACACTAATAAGGCCCAATCAGGAAGCGAACATAGATGTTTGTGTCATCGTTTCAAAGGGCCAGACTACAACGCAGTTTTCAAACCAAGACGGCGTCAGCAGCGTTATCAAATGTCTGTTTTTAGTGGTTCTAAAACGCTGGAGTGGTGTGGATGCGAGGCGTGAACTTAGCAAAAGATATGCATTTTAAAACTAAAACGTAGTAGTGTTGATGTAGCCCTGTGAAACGTGTTATACACACATGTCACCTGTTGATCGATTTACTGAACATATTGCCTATAATCCCTGGTTATTTATGGTCTCATTTCTTTTTCAAATCACAAAACTGAATGAATGTTCAGTCTCGAGTTCACCTGCCAGTCTTTGTCCTTTGCTCCCCGTGAAAAAAACAATTGATATGAATGTGTATTCAGTGATGTTATCAGCAGCCCAGTTTCTATAGAGTAATAAAGAAGGTCATTGTTAGCAGCCAACACAGATAAAACTACAACTAAAAGTGGTAAGTTGGGCACTAACGAGTACTTACTGCCAAACCCAACAACAACCTGTCAGCAGGTGCTCAACCCAAAATCAATGGATGTGCTTTGTTGTCATCTCACACCCAGATGCCCGCTCACATTAAGACCCTGAATTATAGTTATTGTGTTTTATCGAAGTTGACAGGACATGTTGTGTATTTCCTGCAGGATGGGACTCAACCAGATGGCAGTGCCACCCCCGGCTCAGCGTCCAGACACGTAAGATAATAGTCATCACTTTGTTTGGAAATAACCTTTTGGTTCCCCAATTTCAGGTTTGACCACCAAAATAAAGTGAATGTGTCAGCTATACCAGCCACCTAAAAATGAAAGGCTGAGGTCTATTTTTTTTCTTCTCTGCCTGGATCATCAACTCTACTTCCCTAAAAGTCACATGATTTCAAGCTGAAATAATTGAGCTAAAATAGAAACCAGATTTCCAGGCGCCTGGGTAGCTCACCTGGTAGAGCGGACGCCCATAAATAGAGGTTTACTCCTTGATGCAGCAGCCACGACCTGCGGCCCTTTGCTGCATGTCTTTCCCCCTCTCTCTCACCCGTTTCATGTCTAAGCTGTCCTATACAAAATAAAAGCCTAAAATGCCCAAAAAAGAATCTTAAAAAAAAAAAGAATAGAAACCAGATTCCCTGTTCCCTCTTCTTCTTCTTCGATCTGTGAGTACACTTCCCTTACGTAGGTTAAGGGTATAAAAGCTGACGTGTGTGAAGGGTTTCTCACAGCTTGGCAGTTTACTTAGTCTGGGTGGGGCTGTGTGTAAAATGTTTTATACCCCCATATTCACTCTGTTTAAATAGTGATGGTCTTGTGTTTTCAGTTGTCCGTGTACATTTCTACTTCAGTTAGAGTAGAAATCTTTTATTTTCATTAACACAACATAACATCAATATTCTGTCCTCCTGTGTTCAAGTTTCTTAGTCTTTCTTACTTTAAGATAATTTTCTATTAGAGCGACATTTAGGAGTTCAAAATGAAATATTTTCAGCTTTTTGCAAATATCTTACATGTATATTTAATTTGCATGAAATAAGTAATACATTGATTGATTCTCTTTTTGTCAATGGAGGCCATAGTGATTACCAAAATGTTTAAATGGGGCTTGATTTGTGTCCTCAGAGCTTCAGCAGTGGTGTTGTGCCGTACCTGGGCACTTACCTAACTGTCCTCACCATGCTGGACACAGCATTGCCTGACACTGTGGAGGTATAGGACGCAACACACCCACGCACCCACCTGATGTTTTAGTTTGTTCTGCTTTATGGTACTTTTTATCACGCCATATTTGTAAGACTGCTTTTTTTTTTTTCTTTTTTTTTTCACAGGGTGGACTCATCAACTTTGAGAAGCGCAGACGGGTAGGTGTCGCCTCCTAATGGTGTCTTACATGAATGACTAGGATTGCTTTAAATTCAATTTTAATAGCCAGCGCCGATGTATATTTGTATATTCTGCTATATTCTTTTCTGTTCTATAAATTAATCTGTGCGTTGTTTTATTTCATTCTTTTGTAGGAGTTTGAGATTGTCTCTCAGATTCGGCAGCTTCAGGCTTCCTGCTCCAACTACAGCCTACCAGTAAACCATCATATCGCCGCCTGGCTGCAGGCACATACACTGCTCACAGACCAGGAGAGGTGAGACACGCTCTAACACCACTGCCATACAATATAAAGACAATCGAGTGGATCGGAAGGGCTTTTGCAAAGCCTTTTGCATAATTTCTTAATTTAACTTTTTTTTGTCTCCTGAAGCTATGAGCTGTCTCGTGACCTGGAGCCTCCAGTTGACCCCTGTCCCAGCTCTCCCAACTCATGGAGCAGTCGCCTGCTCACTAAGAAACTTGCCACGTAAGTCTGGAAACCACCTCTAGTCTGTCACTCTAACCACAGCACATATTTGCAAGTAAACTCTTATTTTGTCTTGTGTTCTGAATGAAAACTAAAATTTTCAAATGGGAAAAGTATTAAAGAAATTTCACAGTTCTAGGTGTTTTCACTGTTGATGTTTAACTTTTTTTAAGTTCAATAATTGCAACATCTTTCCAAAAGTCAATGAGTAATCTTGTTAAATAATCGGAATTTCAGTATTTACCAAAATAATTGTGATTATGATTTTTTTTAACGATATCTTTTGCATTTCTAATCCAAACAACGTCAAACTTGGCACTGCACTTACTCATGCCCGTAGCAAGACACCTGTCAAGACATTCCTGCAATTTATAGATAGATGGTAGAAAAAGATGTAGATGTTTTTGATCTGCATCCAAATACACATATACAGTCATGAGATACAGATTGTATTTTCGAGCAAATTCAGTAGTTTAGGAAGAAATAAACATCCTTTTTTAAAGATTCCTGCATCTTTAGCTTTCCTATCTTTAAGGCCAGACACGGCACTCGTCAATTTTGAGATTTGGGGCTTTTTTGTTTCCATAACATGTCTTCTTTCAGACTAGTGGAAAGAAACAGACACATTAGGTGTATATATGATACAAGTTATTGGATGCTAAGGATTTGATTAGAGATTAGATTAGATATGATTAGATATATTGTGTCTGTAAATAGTGGTTTCCAAAAGAATTGTATGGAGTTTACAATACATATCTTTTTAAATGCAGTTTTTCTCTGAGCCAGACATCTCCACTTCAGTAGCACTTACATGACCTTCCAGTTTAATTACTATCTATATTCTGGAGGTTTGTACAGCAGGCGTGTGCACAATTTAGAATTGAATTGAGAATGACTCCTAAATTTCAATTCATGAATTTAAATTGATGTCAAAAACAGGATCTAGAATTACAATTCAAATTTGAATTAAAGGAAGCAGAATTGCAATTCAATAAAAATTCAAAGAAATTCATATACGTAATTTAAGTGAAGTGTTTTAACAATGAAGCTTTACAATATGTCAGATATGATTGCATTACATATTCTATAAATGATATTAGTTTGAACTACTTACATTAACAGGAAATATTTCCCCCCAGCAATGAATGTTAAAAGCTCTAGTCACAGAACAAATAATAAAGTTTGATTTATTGTAATTGTGATTTTGTGTAACATGATGGAACATGACTCCATTTCCCAGAATGCTTTACTTTAACCAAGTATTTAAAATGGTTGCCAAACAATTTAAGGCTTCTTTCTACGCAATTTGATGGTCAACACTGGACTTTTTATGTTTCAGAAGTCCCTTACAACTTCAGATTACAAACGTTTATAGATTTGACATCTGTAATAACAGTGACATGGAAAATAATAGCAGGACTAAAAGGTCATCTGCAGTGCTCCAGTCTGTGGCTCCATCAAGGCTACTTCAAATTTCAAAAGGCATCTACGAGTAAGTTAACAGACAGACAGTCTTTTATTTTGAAAACCATCTCTTGATGGTATTATGCTACTGATATTTTATATCATCAGTGTTGGGGTCACTACTCAAGAATGTGTAATACACATTAATCACTTAAAAAAAAACAAAAAAAAACCATAATTCTCTATGGATAGTAACTCATTACTCTACTCATTACATTACATTACTGTAGCGCAACACAGCAAGAGCCTGTCATATAGCTCATAAAGGGCTTAAATACACCTTCAACTTAAAACACAATAGTAAAAGTAACATTAATGTCTTACATTAGTTACAGCCAAATGTGATTATATTATGGCATTACTTCATAAGGGGTTACCCCCAACACTGGATATGATTTGTGTTTAAAAGCATGCAAGCACACGTTTTACTTATTACTTATTGTAAATCAAGTAAACAATTCTTGTCAATTGTGGAATTAATAGAAATATTTGTTCTCTTAAAGAGTGATCTACATTGAGGGACTTTTTTCATCAGGAAGTCTTGATGGACTGTGAAACCAGCGGTTACACAATCCAGCCAAACCAGAATGAAGATCATGGTGGTGTTATTTGATGACTTTGAAATGAAAATAACATTGGAACAAAACTAATTAAACAACATTGAGGGAGTAATTTATTTTAAGAATTTGATCATTATCTATATTTTGGAACAAAATGTATGCAGGGTTGAGGAGTGACTAGTTACGTGTAATGTAATTATGTTATTAAATTACAAAAAATTATGTAATTGTATTTAGTTGTATTACTGAGGTAAAATGTGTAATTCAGTTAGTTACTAATCAAATTAAAAGGAAATCGCCTTGCACTGATGTGAAGTAATCCAAATAAAGTAATCCAAACCACATTTATAATGGGTAACTTATAACCGTAAGCAATTACATTTCCAAAGGAACCTTCCTAACACTGAATGTATGTGAGATTCAACACATTCTTTCTGTTGTGTGACTGTGTGGAATTTCTTGAATTGCCATGAATTTAATTCCACTTTCTGTCATTCCAATTCAAATTCAACTTCCTGTGGGGCGGAGTCAATTCAATTCAAATTCCAATTCATGAATTGAATGGAGGCTAATTCTGAATTTTGCACAAGCCTGTTGTACAGAGGGGTTTTGTTCATATACCATTCATAGACTGATTTATAGAACATTTTATTCCTAAAAACATAGCAAAAATTGTTTGTTTGTTTTTGCCTGTTAATAGTATTTTGTAATTTATGGAGTGATACAAAGAGATATCCAAAATTCCCTTTGTAAAAACCTTTGACTCTAATATGTCAACAAAATGAAACACAAATGTTCAACTGTGACTATATCCAATGTTAACATTTCTGTTCTGGAAATGTTTGCTAATTAGCACATATTTACTTAAATAATACCTTATTTGCATATTTAAACATAAGGTTTCAGAACACTAATAATACAAAAAAGAATTGCCTTAATGGAAGTAATCAACTGTGGAAGTTTCATGGTGATATCTATGAGTTTAAAATGTACACCTTATTCACATGTCATTTAGAATGGAATGGATTTCAGTTGCTATTTTGGGAAAAGGTACACAACTTAACAGTGTTTGTGTGTGCAGGTTGCGATCATCCAG
The DNA here is from genome assembly GCF_031162955.1 of Sander vitreus. Taxonomy (NCBI): domain Eukaryota; kingdom Metazoa; phylum Chordata; class Actinopteri; order Perciformes; family Percidae; genus Sander; species Sander vitreus. The sequence continues at coordinate 28,435,723 of NC_135856.1, read as the reverse complement.
CGACAGCTCCCTCAGGAAGACCCACGCTGACCAGATCAGTGTGTCGTCTTCTGGCTCCAGCAGTTCAGACATGGAGGACCTCTCTGCCCCTCAGCCCTCCCCCCTCAGACTCAAACTCAAGGTGAGTGCTGAAGTTAGATTTATGGTAGTCTCGCTTTGCCAGACCATCCACATGCGGAGGAGCGGAGGAGGGTCTGGCTAGTCCACACAGCATTCCTGGATGGGAGAAAAACGTGCTCCGGTTTATTGCCATTTCTTGAAACCAATCACAATCGTCATGGGCAGCTCTAAGCTCCACATGGAGCCGCTACAAAAAATAGTTGTGCGAGAGAAAACTCAGATTGGACAGATAGTCTAGCTAGCTGTCTGGATTTACCCTGCAGAGATCTGAGGAGCAGTTAACCATAGTCCTCAGAAATCCACCGGAGTTTAAAATTCCAACACAAAGAAAGCGGAAGGAAACGGAAATCGGCGGAAAAACATGCATCCGGCGAAATTTCCTGCGGCAATGGAGCAATCCCGGAAGTGGAACGTTAAGGATATAAACTAGATTTATGGTAGGCTATCGTTTCCAGCGTGAAGGCTCCGCACGTTGTCGTGGCGCGTGGTCGTATGCCTCTGAATTTTTGTAACTTTTGAGCTTTCAGTTCACCCTGGCTGGCTGGGAAGACTGGTCGAGCAGCTTCGCCTGTACAAACATCTGTATGATTCTTCACATACAGACCACAGGGAGTCAAACGGTCTTAAATATGTGGTCAGAGAGAGACACACCACACTAGAAAAATAAAAAAAAAACATTTTGCAGGAGAGTGTAGATAAACGTGAGAGATGAGAGTCAAAGCTAAAAAAAACAAAACATGGAGTGTTCTTAACAGTGTTACAGGCAGACAGTAGTTTCAATTTGGAGATAAACGACAGTCACGTTAATACTTAGAGTAGATAAATGTAATGTTTCGCTGTACGTCCGTGTTTATCATGGATGTGTTTACTAGTGTTGCCAGGCAGCGATATCACGAATTCCACTATGGCCACGCCAAGACCCGCCCTTCAATAGCATTTATTGGCCAGGTGTCCATGCTTACGCAAGGTAACGTAACCCCATTTGTACATGTCCTGTCCCCTGACCAATTGGCTATCCTAACCTTAACCACTCGAGGTCAAATGCCTAACCCCAACCAATCGAGCTGCTTCGTAGGGCGGGTCTTGACGTGGCCATAGTGGGATTCGTAAATTTGCTGCCGGGCAGCCTGCTTTCCTTTACTTCCTCCTCCTCCTCCTTCTTGCTTCTTCTTGCTTCTTCTTGCTTATTCTCCAGATTATTTTGTTTGTACGCCCTCTGGCATTTTTGGAGAATACCGCAACGAACAATGCGTCAAGCATAAACGTCTGTGTGCATACTTGTAGTGCGCACCATCTATTGGTGCCAGCGCCACGATGTCGAGCGCCAGGATAACTAAAGCTTGACAGTCTCCTGTTTTCATAGCCAGAGTGTATGGAGGTCAGGAGAAGGGACATAGTTAAAAAAATAAAGACAATTTCAAAGGGGTTTTCCACTTAGTTGGTTTAAAAAAACTGTGTAAATGGTTTTAAAATTGGAACACAATATTCCTATTTTCCCCTCTGTCTTTCCCTCTCGCCCCCTCCCTCAGTCTCTGTCAGGCTCGCTCCACAATGTTGCAGAGGATTTCTCCTCCAGCTCCATGTCCTCCTCCTCTCCCAATCTGTCCAGCTCCTCACACCCAGACTTCAGCTCTTCTTCTCTGGTGCTGAGCCCGGAGTCGCCATTGCCCGGCTGCTCTCCTCAGGCCGTGCTGCCCGTCTACAACAAGCAGGTCACTGACTCGTGTATCATCAGGGTCAGCGTGGAGTGCGTCAGCAATGGAAACGTCTACAAGAGCATACTGGTGAGGACGGTGGTTTCTTGATCTTGTGTTTCGGAGGTCAGCCGGGCTTGTTTTTTGGTTGACTTAGTCGAACACTCTCTTAAAGAAAAAAGTAGGAAAGTAGAAGAAAACAGAAAGCGGAACAGGAAGGTCTTGGTATTGCTTAAATCATTTGTGTCGGCACTCATTACATGGAAAGAAAACATGACATGTTTCATCAAAGAGTATTTCAAAAATAAAACAAAAGATTTGTGCATGATCAGAAGTCTAAAAGTTAAGGATTTTTCCTGTGGCATTTGCAAAAAAGCTGCTGTGCTGTTATCAGCCAATGATTTATGAATGAACCCTTTAAGACAACATTATTAATTTAAACTGAAACTACTAACTTAAACTAATTTACCCGGCTGCCATGTTGAAAACAGTCGAGCCAAAACCAAGCACCGCCCACCGGCCGGAGCAGATGTTCACGTTTTTACAGCTAAACAGTTTACTAAAATATGTTTCTGAAAACATTTGAGGGGAGAAATATGCAATGCAGTAATAGAATCTTGATTTATATTTGATCAGCGCTGCCTAGTTTGACAGTTTGATCGGCGTTCTTGAGCCGTCATTCACACAGCGTTGGAGACTCTTCGGCTCTGATTGGTTGTTTTCCTTATGCCATTAGGAGCACCAGGAGGAGGCAGAGGAAGGGGATTTTTTTTCACAGATTATCTGCCTCATGTACTGCAGTACTGTCAGGGTATAGTGACACTTTCAGCAAATATGACAAAGTATTTTGTTTTAAAAGTAACTGTGGCTTTAGAAGATTTCTGAAGATTCTTAAAGCCATTTAGCAAATTCTAAATCATTTGATTCCTCTCAGTCACCTTGAAAGACGCAGCAAATATCGTCAATGTAACTAGTATTTTAACAGTTTGGGAAGATGCCTATTTTTTGCACAGATTGAGCCCATGCTTGTCCCTAAAATCTGTTGGAAAAAAAAAGATCAACAAAAATGATCAAGAAATAGTTCATGACAGAGTTGGCTAAGTCAATGATAAACTGATTAGGTGGATATTCTGCATGGTCTCAACGGTGTGCGTACATGCATGCGTGCGTTTGTGTGTGAAATTGCTGCTCGCATACCTGATGAAGGTCGGAAAGAAACGTGTCAATAAATATTCTTTATCTCATTTGAAAGAGTCACTGGAATCTCTGAACATAAAATCACTCTATGAACAGCAGGAAACAAAAACATGTTCTAAATACTGTTTCCTCTCCAGCTGACCAGTCAGGACCACACGCGTCAGGTGATTCAGAGGGCTCTGGAAAAACACAACATGGAGGACATCTGCCCCCGTGATTACAACCTCTGCCAGATGCTCAACAATGGCAAAGGTGAATATATTTTCCTCTAGCAGGTCAGGTACAGTATAACCTGCTCAGAACAGGATTAACTTCAAGGCCTCCTTTACTCCTTTTCAGGGCTTTTGTACACCAAGTCTTTTTTTTTTTTTTTTTTGTTAGTTGTCATCAAATACAAGACACAAGGAAGACCACGAATGATGTGTAGTATTTAAACTGATTATGTACTGGACTACAAAGCTGCCAGGCAATCAGCATCAGACCTAAAATGTACTATATTTATATTTTGGGGGTGGCAGTAGCTCAGTCTGTAGGGAGTTGGTTTGGGAACCGGATGGTCGATGGTTCAAGTCCTAATACGGACCAAAGTATGGTGGTGGACTGGTAGCTGGCGAGGTGCCAGTTCACCTCCTGGGCACTGCCAAGGTGCTCTTGAGCAAGGCACCGAAACCCCAACTGCTCGATGCACCTGTCCATGGACAGCTGCAGCTCCCTCACTCTGACATCTCTCCATTATTGCATTGCACTGAGCATGTGTGTGAAATTCAGGCCAGTGTGTAATGTGTATAATAACAAATGGAGTGAAAACATTGTAATTTCCCTTGCGGGATTAATACAGTATAAATTATTATTATAAGGTTCAGCCTAATGGACAGGAGTCATTGTTCTCTTTTCTTTTACACTAAAGCGAGAAATCGACTTGAACATTTTTGTGTAAACTGGCTAAATGTACAGCAGTATTTAATCTAGTAGCAGAAGAAGTTTGGGCTTCTGTAACACAACGATAAATGTCAGGAAATCCATTATAGAGGAAGCAAAAACCAGCTCCTTTTAATAAACTATAATGCAAATCCACTGCAAGACATGGAGGGGTATAACTCAAGTTATTTTCAGCTGGAAAACTCTTATTATATTTTTGTTGTCTTCAATGATGCTTTCATTCTTTCTAAATAGATTTAAAATGCCGGCATTTCCGAAAAATACTCTTATCATTGTGAGAAACAGCTGTAATTCCTAACTGAAATAGAAGCAGATGAAGTAAGCTAAGGTAAAATAAAATAAATGTAATCACTTCATTCCTCTTTCTGCCTCAGAGCTCCAGATCCCCGACAAAGCCAACGTGTTTTATGCCATGTGCACGTCCGCCAACTATGACTTTGTGCTGCGTCAGCACTGGAGGAGTCACAGGAGACATCTGGGCTCCTCTTCCAGTCCTGGAGCTCAACCCAGGAGCCGCTACGCCAGGTGAAATGCATCTGTCCTGGCTGACTGGCTGACAGAGGAGCTGCTCATGTGCAAACAAACACATCCATATTTACTCACCGCCATGAGATATGAGCCACTCTGAAATAGAGACTCAACAACCGAGCTTTGACTGCAAAATATCCTTGTGGAGTTCTCATCTTTGCCTGGAGCAACACTGAAATGTGTTATACCGAGAATTATTATGGACTGTTTAAAAGAGCGATGCAAGAAGAGAGAAATATCCAAGTACACCGAAGTGAGACACCAAGTAGGATTTTCTAATTGTCATCCATCATCTTGAACATCAACACCATTGGATAAATGAAGCACAATTCCCAGGACCTGTTTTTCCTAAAATAAACACACTTGTATTATGTAGACAAAGGCACATTACATCGTGGATTATTGGGCATCATGAGGTGAACAGTGCCTAACGTATCACTGCAGCGACATACAAACAGGATGAGGATCAGCTGGTCTGGGAGTGGTGTCACGATGCTACAGAAGAAAACGTGGCCGCAGTTTCTCGTCTGGGACTCAGACGAGACGTGGCACTTTTCTTTCCAACGTGTGTTGCTGAATGAGTAACTGACTCCTTTAACTAAGCAAAGCAGAGTGACTAAGTAGGGATGCTCACTGTTAGTCTATGAGGAACGGTTTTAGTCATGCTGACCGCGTTGAAGAACAATGAGACTCCCCCTTAAATCAAATGGTGTTTGAAACAATGTTTGCACTCCTGACATTGAGATTTAATTTGTCTGAGAGTCGGTAAAAAGTATTCAGTCGTCTTCTAGTTGAGGATTTAAATGTTTTAATGTAACTTAATTTAATTAACTTAAATTATGAAATGCATTTCAGTATTCAGCTTTTAGAGCAAAAGTGGCATGAGGAAAATGTTAGTGTTAGTTTCTGTTTGTTTTGTTGGTTTTGGATTCTCTTTTCAGTCTTCAATGCTAATCTGTTTTTAGTGTACTTAAGTTGCTTTGAAGCTCAACTTAAGTTCGCATTATTTTGAATGAAGAAACAGACTTTTTACTGTCTGCTGTAATTAAACAAAGGAGACATTGTATGTGTGCATAACGTACACATGCCCAGTGGTCTTGCCTGGACTGTGGCATTTACATCAGAGGGTTTAAAGAGGACTTGAACAGCTGATGTAGAAGTATCTCTGGTGTGGTTTTCCTCGCTGATGATAAAGGCCGTGATTCAGGTCAGGCTGCTAGTCACTACAGTCTGTAACACAGTGAGTGGTATGAAGCTCACTCCACCCGTGTGAGGCTGTGAATGAGATTAACCTGAAGAATGTTTTTGTGTATGTAAAAACAAAGTGTCTTAGTATGTGAATTTAAGATCATCTCAGTGATGTGAAATCGTCCCCCAAAACTCTTAAGGCAGCTTTTTTTTAAGTATTAAAAGTAAAAATTGGGGTTTGAAGGGTAAGTCAAGATTTTAGAGTGGTTAACATATTTAGAATGAACAAAACAAACACACTGGTGACGTTTCTCCTCAGTTTTGGGCCGGATTTAGCATCACTGGGGGCAGCTTAAATGCTGCTGGGGTTTGGTTGGAAGTCACGAGAATGGTTGGTAATAAAGGTCTGGCAGCTGCAACATAAAATATGAAGGAGTCCACAGAGTGATGTCTGTCTGTCTGTCTGCTGACTGTATTATTAGTAGCTTTCATGTTCATTATCTTCCTTCATTATGTATGAAATGTAAGTGAAGTCGTCAAACGTTACTGTATGCAAGTTGTAGTTCAAGCCTAATGTACACGTCTTTGTTCTAATATTTTATTTCAACAGATTCTTTATTTTTAAATTTTAATCTTAGCACTTCCTGTTTATAATTGGTATTTAATGTCCACTAATAAAGACAATTTGCCATTTATCATAGTGCCACAATTGTTTTTATGTATTGAGTTGCTTATGATTTAGGAACTTCTTGAGTCCAGAAAAAAAGAAAAGGCTGATATTTTTTCATACCACTGTTGGGTGGCTTTAGTTTATATGTTTAATATTTGTAAAAAATGTATATGAGCTCTGGCTTGGTAGGTCTGCCAGGGAGGGACTGCCAACAACTGAAACTAAAACTGAACATTTGGGTAAACATGATGGTTGTAACTGACCAGCAGGTGGAGCCAAACCAACTCCAAAGCTTTAAATGTTTTTTCTCGCTTCGCTCAGCCGCCTAGTTCAAAGCCAAACAACTGGTTTATCCAGTCAAACATCCAGTCTGTTCAGGAGTGACCTACATTTCACGTCCTACAATTTCAAGCGAGTTAACATAACATCTGTGTGGGGAAACAATGTTGTCTAAGCAGTTGAAGAAATCATATTGCGGTGAGAACCAAACAAAAGAACAAACACAAATGATCATGACTAAAGACCTGCAGAAATGTAGCCTAAAGCGAGTGAGCAGAGGAGAGTCGGGTCAGCGGGGGCATTCTCCTGCCTCTGCATCCTGATAAAACATTCAACAATGTGGGAGGTCAGAGGTCACAGTGACAGATGTGTGTGTGGGGAGGGGGGGGGTTGTGAGAGGTTGTGACCTGTCTGGCCAGTCTGCTGCATGTTGTCGAAGCTCTAATTTCCAGGCACCATGAACACTGTGTGTGTGTGTGCGCTTGTTGTACTGTGTGTGTGTGTGTGTGTGTGTGTGTGTGTGTGTGTGTGTGTGTGTGTAGTGAGAGGTTGTGACCTGTCTAGCCAGTCAGCTACAGTATATGAAGCTGTAATTTCCATATTTTGTGACACTTGGGTCACATGCTCACTTCACCCTCAGCTGAACACTTCTATTACATTAAGGCATCTGTGTGTTTTTCTTACCTGAGGGCAGAGCAGAGTCTCTTTTTCCTCACTTGTGGTTTCTTGTTGTCCTCCTCTGCCCCGGGGCCTCGTGGCTAATTGAGTCCTAATGACTTCCAGTGTGTACAGGGCCAGATCAGGCCGCTTTCCTGGCATGAGCTTACAAACAGATGAATCAATCAATAGACTGACTAACATTCAGTCAACTGGTGTCATGTGAGAACCGAATATAAAGTAGTCTCTGTTCACTTCGTGTTGACTGACGGAAGATTCACTCGGAGCTGCTGAAATTTGTTTTACATGATTTGTGTTTAATGTAGCGTTTGCTCTTTTTAATGGAATAAATTAGGCCTGCAGCAAAAATAAAATCATCAGTAGTTTGGTTTAGTAGAAGCTCAGACTGTGATGCAAATAATAGTTTGTTTGGAGCCAACATTTTAGAGATGTTACATATAAAGATAGAAATGTTTGGTGAGTGGAGTGCCCCCCGGGCACCGAGCATGAGTTGCAACGTTCCCCGTTCACTAAAAAATAATGAAATAGTAATTACAAATGTTCGGTGAGTAATTAAGAACAACACTTATCTATCTGGATTAGCAGCAGCACAATGAGAACTAGAAAGCACTCAAAGAGCATTTGCAGCTGTATCAGGTCTGCCTTATCTAATTTATTTAGAAGATTAGGCAAATAGATGAAAGATTATTTCATATTTCTATCTGCCTGGAAATATTATTGCTTTGAGGAAGGATGAATTGTACCAAATTTCAGTTGAGGAAGATTTCTGACCAGAGAGTGTGGCAGCACGAGTTGAGCCTGTTGCTGTAGTTCCACGTATTGGTGAAAGAGTTTATGTGCACTTATATAAATTATGCTGCACAGAAGTTATGGTGGTCGTTACCAAACAGGCCTCACATACCAGAATTCGGACACCACTTAAAATAAAATATTTAAAAATGTAATATTTCGTTTAATTTGTTCTTTTTGTAGCGCGTTTCCTCTATTTCTATCAGGTATCAAATAACGATGTTTGTATGAGAGACTGAAACATGCAGGGATAGTTTGAGGTAAAGGCTTAAGTTTTCATGTAATCATGCGATAACTATTTCTTTAATTTAATCTGTTATTATTTTGCTGCTGATCAGGAGGAAAAAAATCATGAGGAATTTATGCACTCTTGTCCTCTGTTGCCTTCTACAGAAAAATTTAGCTCTTTGTTACTTTTTCATTTAGGCCTTAATCATAATAAGCTTACACAATTTGAAAAAAAAACTCCAAGTAAACAAACTTTTAACATTCCTTCAAGTCAATCAAACAATTACAAATAAACGCAAAACAACTACAAAGAGAGGCAAATCAACTGCAAAGAGACACAAGAAGACTACAAGGAGAGACAAAACAACTACACAGAGACAAAATGACTGAAAAAGACACAAAATGACTACAAAGATATGCAAAACAACTACAAAGAGACAAAATTACTGAAAAAGACGCAAAACAACTACAAAGAGAGACACAAAATGACTAGTAAAAGATGCAAAATAACTACAAGGAACACAAAACGACTATAAAGAGACAGTATGGAGGATTGTGCAAGACGTTCAACATGAGTTACATGTCTCCTGTTCACTCAACTGAGAATAATAACCAACAACTAATCACAGATTAGTGTATGTGAGGCATAGGCCACTGTGTGAGCAAGTCAGCCTACAGTAAAATGTAAGTATGTAAGCAAGTGTGTGTGTGTGTGTGTGTGTGTGTGTGTGTGTGTGTTTGTGTAGGTTATGCCTGTCCAGTCACGCACAGATATACAGTACAGTAGGTCAGTGGGAGAAGATCTGCTCACATGCTCATGTAAACATATTTCTAATGCCTCTTTTGGTGTGTGTGTGTGTGTGTCCTGTGGTGGCTGTACAGTAGCAGATCTGTGGTGTAACAGTAGACAGATGGGAGAAATAGCTGAGACTAATCTAAAGGGGTTAATCCACTTAATAACCATCACGAAGGACTGCAGGTTACCTAACCAACCAAAGCTTCAACATGTTGTTTGTCTGTGAGGCTGCTGCTGGAGCTCCAAAAATGGAAAAATGCAAGACTGTGCATTAATCCTGATGAAACAGCACAGTACCAGCTGTGTGTGCTGTATCTGAAGCATCAACGTTATATAAACATGTCGGTTAAAGGGTAGATAAGTTTGTCTCAATGATCTCCTGATGGGAGATGAAATTACTTTGTTTTGTGTAAAAATGCATTCAAACACGTATCAAGTAAATAAAACAGGCTAGGTACGACATATTTGTTTTCAAGTGCCGTTTAAAAATGTCAACAGAGGCTGCCTCTCTAATATCTTCGGGTGGTCTGTTCCATAGTTTGGGAGCTGTGGAACAACAACTTTCTTTTTGGTGGGGTTTTGAGTATTTAGAAAACCAGCAGAAGAGGATCTAAGGGTTTGTAAAGGAACATAAGACGACAGGGAATTTGTGAAGTAGGCCGGTCCTAAGCCGCACAGAGCTTTGTATACAAGTAGTATATAAGTAGAAGGACTTTTAAATCAATTCTAGAGGATACAGGGAGCCAGTGCAGTGTAGCTAAGACCGTAGTCATGTGTTCTTCCTAAATTTACAGGCCTTTTAGTATGAATCCCCTCTACAGAGTTTTCTTGCTGAGCAGAACAGCGGAGTGAAGGGACAGTAACACTAAAAGGGAATTTATTCCTAAAAAGAACATAACTTTGGGAGATACTCAACATGATTTGGCCAATCCAGACTGCTGAAGCCTCAGATTAGAATGACTGTGGATTTTGTCTCCTATCTTTGAAATGTTTTGTTCAGCTGCTCACAGGCAAAAATTAATATCATTTATATATATATATATATATATATATATATATATATATATATATATATATATATATATATATATATAGTAATAATTTGACACATTTTAACACTGGGAGGTCAGAGTGTTATCTGCCGAGGGAGTTCAGTCACGTAATTACTGTCTGTATTTAAATCCCTCCGAGAGCGGACGCAGCCATTGCCTGTGAGAAGATCCACACCGTCACAGCAAGGCTGCAGACACAGCATCCGGAGGCTTCTATGATCATCTCTGGGGACTTTAATCATGCAACTTTGGATTCTATTTTGGCTGTTTTTCACCAGGTTGTAGACTGTCCTACTAGAAACAACAGGACAATTGATCTCCTGTATGCTAATGTGAGGGATGCATACAGAGCGACCCCCTCCCCCCACTGGGGAAGTCTGGTCACAACCTGGTTCACCTACAGCCACTGTACACTCCCCTGGTCCAACAACAGCCGGTGACAACTCGCACCATCAGGAGATGGTCCCCTGAGATGAAAAGTGCCTGAGAGACTGTTACAACACCACAGTCTGAGAATGTGCTGATCAACCCGCATGGTGAGGACATAGAGGGGATAACACATTGTCTGACAGACTACCTGAACTTCTGCGCAGATGTGGTCTCCCCCATCAAGACTGTCCGCTGTTACCCTAATAACAAGCCATGGGTAACGCGGGTAGTCAAGGCTGTCCTCAACAAGAAGGCTGCCTTCAGGAGCAGGGACAGGGAGGCCATGAAGGCAGCACAGCAGGAGGTGAAACACTGTGTGAGGGAAGCTAAGGACAGCTACAGGAAAAAGGTGGAGCAGAAGCTGAGGGAGAACAACATGAGGGAGGTCTGGGAAGGTGTGAGGACCATCACAGGTCACACAAAGACCAGAGCTACAGGTGGGACAATGGAGAGGGCGAATGAGCTGAATAACTTCTTCAACAGGTTTAACCAGCCCTTGTCCTTGTCCCCCCCCCCCCCACCGCAGCCATCTCTCCTTCTTCCCTCTACACAACTCCCCCCTGACACCACAATCCCCCCCTCCTCCTCCCCCACCTCAACACAATCCCTGCTTCACATCACCACAGACCAGGTCAGAGGACAGCTGAGGAAGCTCCGGCCCAGGAAAGCAGCAGGCCCGGATAAAGTGTGACTACTAAAGACCTGCGCTGCAGAACTGGGGGAAACACTACAACGGATCTTCAACCTTAGCCTACAGCTAGGGAGAGTGCCCACTCTCTAGAAGACATCCTGCATCGTTCCGGTTCGCAAGAGGAACAGGACCAGCGAGCTGAACGACTTCCGACCGGTGGCACTCACTTCACACCTGATGAAGACGTTGGAGTGGCTCTTCCTCAGCCTCCTCAGACCTCAAGTACAACACGCCCAGGACCGGCTGCAGTTTGCGTACCAGCCAAATGTTGGTGTGGAGGATGCCATCCTCTACATGCTACACCGAGTCCACTCCCATCTGGATAAGGGAAGCGGCACAGTGAGGATCCTTTTCTTGGGCTTCTCCAGTGCCTTCAATACCATCCAGCCCCCTGTACTTCAGGACAAACTGAACAGGATGGGAGTGGACCCCTATCTGGTAGACTGGATCAAGGATTACCTCACTGACAGGCCACAGTACGTCAGGCTGAAGGACACCACGTCTGACACTGTGGTAAGCAGCACTGGAGCCCCCCAGGGCACAGTGCTGGCTCCTCTTCTCTTCACCCTGTACACCTCGGACTTCTGTTACAACTCAGAGCTGTGTCACATACAGAAGTATGCCGTTGACACAGCCATCGTTGGGTGTATCAGGGGTGACAGAGAGGAGGAGTATCGGAGTCTGGTGGGCGATTTTGCTCTCTGGTGTCGCACTAACTGCCTACAGCTCAACACCTCTAAGACGAAGGAGCTGGTCATTGACTTTGGGAGGTCCAGACCAAGACCGCGACCAGTCCTGCTAGAGGGAGCTGAGGTGGAGGCTGTGCAATCATACAAATACCTCGGGTTGTGGCTGGATAATAAACTTGACTGGACAACACACACCAGCCACCTGTACAGAAAGACACAAAGCAGGTTGTACTTCCTGAGGAGACTGCGGTCTTTCAACATCTGCAGCAAACTGCTGTTGATGTTTTACCAGTCTGTGGTTACAAGTGTCCTCTTCTACACTGTGGTGTGCTGGGGGCAGCATATCCAAGAAGGACACCTCCAGACTGGATAAAGTGATCAGGCGGACCGGCTCTGTGGTCGGCATGAAGCTGGACTCACTGGTGATGGTGGCAGAGAGGAGGACACTGGACAAACTGCTGGACATTACTGACAATGCCAGCCACCCCCTGCACACCGTCATCAGCAACCAGAGGAGCCTGTTCAGTGGAAGGCTGCTCCTTCCCAAGTGTAGGACCAACAGACTCAAGAACTCCTTTGTCCCTCATGCCATCATACTCTACAACTCCTCACTCGGGGGGAGGAGGAAATAGAATAAATAGGGTAAAGAGGACAGAACAGAACAGGAAGGAAGGGAAGGAGTGGTTGCCACTCACTCATTCACTGTGCAATCAATTAATAATCTACTCACATACATACCTGGACACTCTAACTGCTCTTAACTGCTAATTTATGCTAAATGTCATTTATTTATTAACTGTACAATAACACAATACCATACACAGTCCTATATATCTATATATTTATCTTTATTTATCTGTAGTTTATTGTTGTTTACTGTTTGTTTACTTTTTGTAAAAAATATTTAGAAAAAAATATTTAGCTAAAGGTTTATTGTCATTGTTATTCTTATACTGTATTTTTTTCTATACTGTATTTTTTTATACCTCTTTATTTAAAGAGTGTTTTGTATGCTGCTAAAATCTGCTGCTGGAAATCTAATTTCCTTGCGGGACTCATCCCAAAAGGATCAATAAAGAGAAGTCTAAGTCTAAGTCTAAGAGGTCAGTGCCCCATGGCACCTAGCTAGCAAATATATAGCTAGGTGCAGGCTTTATAATTTATTTCAAACTGAAAAGCATACATCCCTTTAATTGCAAATGTGATGGCTTATAAGTAGATATGTAAATAATACAGTATATAATACATCATCAATGGTCCACGAGTGTCCCTCCTGATCGATTAAAGAGCTAAGAAGCTAAAAAAAAAAAGAAAAGCGAAGCAGGCTATAATAGCATTAGATACCACAACAAAAGCCATCCTTCACTTAAATATGTTCACACACCCTTACAGCTTTAGACTGACTGACTGACTGACTGACTGACTTTATTGATCCCAAACTGGGAACCTTTTGTTAAAGCAGCGAGGGACATGGCATACTAATTATACAACAAATACAATAATAAATAAGATAAGATACTCACACTTTTATGGCATGTGGCAGGTATGATTTCCTGTAGCAGTCGGTGTGACACCGAAGCTGTCTGAGCCTTGTGGAGAAAGTGCCTCGCTGTAGAACCAGTGTGGGGGGGGGGGGGAAGGTGGTCAGGGTTAGCACAGCACAGCTTCAAATATCTCCTGCTTATGAATTTCAGTGGCTTATTGTTATTGCTGAGCAGCAAACCATTTTTTATCAGAAACAACCTCACCTTATTGCCTTCCTGTGAAGTCTTATCAGAGTTTCTTGTAAAGGTAGGTCGTCTACCTCCTCTCCGTGTTTAATTAACTTCTCCAGTGATGTTCCAGATCAAATATTTATGGAACGACGTAGCAGCTTGGCTTTAAAACTATGCACTTGAGTTAAAGTGTTTGAGGGCTATTAGTTTTCCTCTGATGTCAGTTAAATATGTGTATTGTACACACACAGCTCACAAACATGTATCAATTGAAGTGGAAGTAGGGGCGACACATTCATAACACCTGAGTCAGAGTTCTCCAACAGCTAAGGTAGGAAACTTCTGGAAAACGTCTGGCCTGAATTAGTATTCATGTTTACAGAGCATGAAGCTGTTCTTTGGTTGGGTGAAGTAATGTGAAGTGTTTCCTGCAAAGCTCAGCTTAATGGAAAGTTTTAATGAGGCTTACTAATGAGATGAATCCCCTTCGGATTTCTGTTAATATTTTTTTACATTGCATAGTATTTGATAAAAAAAATTTTTTAAAAAAAAGATTAGACAGATAGCTTTAAAAAAAATAGTTTGACATTTGGGAAATACGCTTATTTGCTTTCTTGCCGGTGGCGAGATACCATTCTTATGTCTGTGCGGTAGCTGGAGCCAGCAGCCGGTTAGCTTAGCTTAGCATAAAGACTTGAATACGGGGGACACAGTTAGCTTGGCTTTGTCCAAAATCTACCTACCAAAACCTCTAAAGCTCACTAGTTAACACGGTATATCTTGATTATTAATTATTCTTATTCTCCTGGCTGTTGCTTTAGAATACAGACATAAATTGAGTATCAATCTAACTATCATCTAACTCTCAACAAAGCAAATAAGTGTATTTCACAACATTTCAAACTATTCTTTGAGACAAACGTGGGATTGAATTGTGTAAAATGTGCTAAGCTCAATATAGTAAAAATGTTTTGTTAATATTTAGACATCTTCTGAACAAATGAAGGGCCTTGAAGTGGAAGTAACTTTTGTGCCACTCCTCTCACAGTGACATATATGGGAAAGAACAGCATTGTGTTATATCAAATGACTACTCATGATGAATCCATGTTTTACTTCATTTGTGTTTTAGTTTCATTTGTGTTAAAGAAATAGATAAATCCCTAAAAAAAACTGGATAGGGAAAAATGGGATTCGTCACAAAACCTCCATTTGGACATGCACGCACGCACGCACGCACGCACGCACGCACACACACACACACACACACACACACACACACACACACACGTACGAAAACGGGCTACTTCCTGTAGCACAAGGCAATATATGGCAATGGGACCCAAGGGTGGTTAAGCATTGCATAACATGGAGCTGATTCATCTCTCTCTCGCACACACACGCACGTACACACACGCACATACACACACACCACACAGTTATTCCTAGTGACCTACTTTCATTTCAAAAGTGCTCAGCTTTCTTGAGGCCTATTTTTACTTGTAAATGCATCGGTAGGCTATAGCGTGTGTGTCTATGTGGATGTCTTTTCATAGCGAAGTCACTAAAGTTCTGTCAAATTGTTGTTACACAGCCATCTGTAGCAGTGCACACACCCTCACATACATGCATATATACTGACCTATTTCACAGTGCTGTGTAGGACAGAGGCAGCGGGGATTGAATGGGTCATGGCAGGCAACATAACTCTCTCCTGAACTGCAGCCAACCAAGCATGTTCAACAGAGGAGTCGTTTTTCTCCCTCGCTCTGTTTTCTCTTTCAGGCTTTCTGTAGGCGTGTACTGAATCTGAACCCCATTTATGGTGGTGGAAATAAAATATATATTCAGATTATGAAATTGTCATTTGGCCACTTTTAGAAATAACCTGTACACTTAAACTAAACTAAAAATGTACTGCAAAACATCAAAAATGTAAATTGAAATCAGAAATTCAGTAAAGAAAGACACAGAAGGTGATACTCAACACTACATATTTATTCAAATTATACAAATAATCATCAGAGGAACTGAAGGATGAAATACAAAAGATACACCTAAGGTTTATTAATAGCTCTAATAAACCTCACTAAGAGAACCTGAGACTCTCCATTAGCACCGTGTCCAGTCATGCTGCAAAGTGTTTATTAATTCATGAACTGTGTTACTTATTCTTTAACTTTTCAGTGACCATTATTCATTCACAATTAGCATTATTTTGATTGCTTTATCCGATTTTTCCAACAAACACAGCACAACATGGGCCTCATAACAGAAAAATATCCTAACTGGTTGTCCTATCTTAACTTAAAACTTAACAATAGAATAAATCCAATCTTCCTATTACAGAAGCAATTCCTAAACTCATGCCTGTGTCCTATCCTATCTTAGATCTCTTATCTTCTTAACTTAAGAAATCCTAACAATAACTGTAAATTTGATTCTTAAAGGTTTTTTTTTCGATTGCCTAAGCACTATTATGAAAACAGGGACCGGTTTTTCAGAAACACTACACACAATTAGCAGAACACCTCAGACCCTTTGCAAAATGAAACACCCTTGCAAAAACTATACACTAATTTATAAAAAACATAAAACATACCATATGAAACACACACGTTTCATACGACTTAAAGTGCCCATATTATGAAAAAAATCACTTTTTCTGGGATTTGGGGTGTTCTTTTGTGTCTCTGGTGCTTCCACAGGCATACAAACTTTGAAAAAAAATCCATCCATGCTGTTTTGAGTGAGATACGGTTTCTGAATGTGTCCTGCCTTCAGTCTCTGGGTGAGCTGTTCAAAATCGGCACGGCTTGTGACGTCACAAGCCGAAACGAGCTGGCTAACTGCAACCATTAGCTTGTAGCGTTAGCTTTAGCATGACGCTAATGCTAACGCTAGCATGCCACCTCGTTCTCAATGGCAAAGCACTGCTACAACACACACAAGTTCACCATAATCTACAAAAGAACTACTTACATGTGCGCCCTCATTTAGAAGTCTCCCAGCTAATCCCGCCTCGTAACTGACCAAAGTTGGAGAAACAGCCTTTCTTTTACTGTCTATGGAGCTAGCTAGCTGACATGATCTACATCTGAGCTACTGCACATGTGCGAGTGCAATCAAAGATAGTACAGAAGAAGAAGAAGAAAAGAGGTCTCACTCTGTAGCTAAAACAGAGACCAGCTGAAAAGAGGCTCTGCAGCAGTGAGAGAGAGCTGTGCAGTACAACAAAAATATGGTGTTTTTTGAAAATTAAACCATGTAAATCTATTCTGGTACAACCTTAAAATACAATTATGAACCTGAAAATGAGCATAATGTGGGTGCTTTAATTCTTTTTGAACCAGTTACACACTGCTGTTGCTAACCTAAAACACTTTTAGCAATTCTACTTCTCAGTGATTAGAGTACTGTAAATGAAGAGAACACAGAGAACGTGCAAATATACAATAAGTTCACCAAACACTACACAAGACCAATGCTGCAGACTGAGGAAAATATAATATAATAATATTTCTCTCCATATACCCAAATTAGTCAACATGTCAACATGGAGAATCACAACAAAACATGTCCAAGTTGTCATGCTACAGTACCACAGTAGTGTGTATAACACTATTAGCTCAGCAAACAACAGACAAACATAAAATACTGTATCCAGTACAGGTTACAATTACAGTAAAAAAAACAACAACAAACAAACAAAAATATCTGAAAGTAAATAAAATACAGTACATAAAATACTAAACTTACCTGCTGCGTTTGTATAGTGCTTGAACCTGATTGGTGTGTCTACAATTAAGCAATCATGTGTTTCACAGATTGGCTGATAGTTGTGGTCATTTGACAGTCAGTGCTTTGGAATTGCAAGGAAGTGACATCATGATATACTTCTGTGTCTAATATATACAAGTGTGTTTAGTGTTTTGCAAATCACGGTGTGCGTTGTTTTGCAAAAAGTGTGAGGGTGACCTTGTGCTTATAGTGGTGCACATCTGGGCCAATGTTTTGCTCCTTGAGTGTAAGGTTTTGATAATTGTGTAATACTTTTGATTTCAGTGTGTAAGCACTTGTCCTGTCATGCCTGTATCTTTGATTAGAATGAGAATTAGAATCAGTCTGCCAGTCACCTTTAGCAAAGAACTAAGTGCTTTTGTGATCTGTGCGACCACTGGCAGAGCCCCATGCCTCCTTGTAGGCCTCTCCAGAGTCGAACGTATGGCATGCCGATCAAATTATAAAATGAATTGTCTTGGCAGTTGATATATACTGTACATGGTCCGGGGAATTTAAAGCGTCTTCATACGGTTTGAGTAGCCTTTTAATCATGATATTTTGATGTTTGTGTTGTTCCCCTTCTTCATTGTTATTGTCATACCGACCATTTTTGGCAGCTATTTTGAATTTAGGACAGGGTCTATGCCATCCTAACTTAGAATTCCTAACTTGGGAAAGACAGTTCTGTAATAGCTAAATTCCTATCCTAAGATAAGATAGATTTTTTTTCCTGAATGCGGTTAGAAAACAGGGTTTTGTAATACCAGAAATCCTAAATGTCATCCTAAACTGAGATCCTAATCAAATCCAGACTTGTGCATGTTGGTGCTGGTGCTAAAAAGCTGATAATGATATGATGAAATATTTTCCTTACATTTGCATCAGAGGATGCAAAACCTTACAATGTATAATGTAGGGGGATTTGATTGTGAAAAGCAAACATCTGCTATTTACACACTAAGTTAATGTTTAAAGCTGGGTCAGTTTAGCTCCGTTGCACAATGACTTTCTACCGCGCCGAGCTTTTGACAATTTCTCCCTCTCAGCCTGTGAATTTGAGTCTCCTTCAGCAGACATTTCTACAGCAAGTGATGGTATTTGAAGTCTGCTCGGCCTGATATAAACTGTACATCCTCTGTGTGTGGGAAACCGGCTAAAATGACTCAAACCTGAAATACAGAAGTATGACCATACACTCATACATAGTCTAACACACTCCCCAGCTTTCATCCTCCTTACCCCATCCCTGCCTCTCCCTGTGCTGCTGACCTACATACTGCAGCATCGCAGTTACATAACCAGCCAGGGCTGTTGATCGCCGCAGGCAGCCCAGGGCCAACTCCCCCTTCTCTCTTACACACACACACACACACACACACACACACACACACACACACATACACATACACTCACTCCTTGCTATGACTTACCAGCTTTCATTGACTTCCTCGAACTGTAGGGAGTTAAAAACCCAGGGTCATACACCTAAGAGACAGGTGGATTTAAATGTGTTAAATGTCGTTATGCCGTGAGTCACTGTTTGCCGTGTGAGTGACATCTATCAAAGTGGATATTTACCATTTTCCTCAAAACTACACTTTTCCCAACCCAACATTTCAGTAGTTTCATAAACTAAAGTCATAAGAATAAGTTTCAGTCTTTCATAAGAGGTCACTAGAACCCATGATGATGTCATGGAGCTTTCCAAAAGATAATCCTATCATCTCTGAGGCATTAATCAGTGTGTAATTTTTTTTTTTATAAATGTCAGCTTGATGCAAACTGATACATCGGTGATACAAGTGCGTGCGTGCGTGCGTGCGTGCGTGCGTGCGTGCGTGCGTGCTACTGAACTGCTCCCTCCCTCAGCAACAAGACATAGCTTCTTTTTGAATAGTTTGTTAAAGTTTACACGGTACAGGGCATGTGACGTAACCCTCCCTCCCTCCTGAATAACCTCTCTCTCTCTGTCTCTTCTCACCCTCTCCCTCTCCTCCATCCTGTCCTGTCCCTCCTCACTGACCTACTTTTACTCTCCTGGCCCGTTTTCACAAGCCTCCGCACAATACAAAGCAGCTTTTACAGCTCAAAGATGGGTTGGAGAAAAAAAAAGGGGATGAGTGAGAGAGAACAAGAGACACTGAGAGGAGGGACGAGGGAGGAAAGGAAGGGGGAGAAAAAGGTGTGGGAGAGAGAATGAGGAAAGTAGAGTGCCCTACAAAGCACTGCGGTTTTCTTAGGAATGTCACCATGTTATAGCTGGCTGGTGGGTGGCATGGAGGCAGAAGTGGTTCAAATTTCCGACAAAAGTATCAGCGGGCCATCTGTGGTCAGCTGCTACCACACATGTATGTCTATGTGAAACTGAGATGCAGCAACAAGCTACTGTTACTGTACACGAGAAGTGCTGTGGATGCATTTCATTTGCTTCACAAAATGTCAAAATGTGAAGCTGAAAATTATGATTTTTTTTCTTTGGTCCTCCTGTCTTTGTTGATTTTCAGACCAGAGCTGCTGTCTCGAGGTTCTCAAGAAATGTGGGTGTTTCCTTGAAATTGCAACACCTCTGTATCTGATATCTGACTCTCTCGCTCCTGTAATGGCTCTTATGTAATCGTAGTCCGAGGCATGCTCTGCCCATGCCAACTTGTTGTTCCCATCAGCTATTGCTCCATTAACCGCAGGGTCAGATGGAGGATGTGTTCACAGTCTGACGCAGGTTTCTCCCAAGACTATTATATAACTTGTTTATGCTTGTTGCACTCTGATACATTCTGTGATTCTTCTCTCTTCTTTTGTCCAACTAAAGCACATCTGTTAGTATTAGCTCATTTTATGGACTATATCAGACACTTTGCTTATCTGGAAGTACTACATGATGTACTGTAACATTTCTTAGTATGTGGTTTGAAAGGCAGGAGATTTTCTCTCAGTACCTCAGTAAAAGGAGCCTGTTTGCTCTGGCTTTCATTTGACACTGGTTTAGTCAGCTTCCTAATGATGATTATCTTGTCTTTTATTAATTAAAACAGTATTATTTGTTTTGCGTATTTTATGGCTTGTTATTTTTACTTTGGCCACCACAGGGCTGCAAAACAAGCTGTAAATGCAACATTGACGGGGAGCCCTGGTAGCTCACCTGGTAGAGCATACCAAGGCTCAGTCCT